>NW_027125676.1:27500-37500 GCF_024489055.1 Chanodichthys erythropterus | reverse complement strand
TTTTTAGTAAACAAGATATGGCTGAGGGAATGGTTTTTAAAACTGATACGGGAAGGAAAGAATTAAAAGCATTAATGGAGGAAAATAA
Organism: Chanodichthys erythropterus; assembly: GCF_024489055.1. Lineage (NCBI taxonomy): Eukaryota > Metazoa > Chordata > Actinopteri > Cypriniformes > Xenocyprididae > Chanodichthys > Chanodichthys erythropterus. The sequence goes on along the minus strand of NW_027125676.1, from coordinate 37,412 downwards.
TATGATAGATGTGTGGAGAGAAAGGAATGAACAGAAAAAAGAATTTTCAAGGAGACAAATAGTGGGAAGTTTTGTATGCCAAACTAGAATTGATTTTGTTTTATGTAGTAGAAATGTGGAGAATTTTATTGAAAAGATTAAGTATGAGGAAACAAGTTTTAGTGATCACAAGTTTTTATTTTTTATTGTAGACTGGAGTAAAATGCAAAGGGGGCCGGGAGTATGGATTTTAAATACGCAGATTTTAAAGAATGAAGATTATGTTGCAAAAGTTAAAGAAATTATAGAAAAAGAAAGGGAAAATGGAATGTATGAAGAGGATAAGAGAATATGGTGGGAGAATGTAAAGTTTTTAATCAAAAAATTCTCGATCAGATATTGTCGCTTAATACAGAAATGTAAAAGATACAAGGAGAAAGAAATAAAAGAAAGTTTGGAAATTGAATTGAATAAAGAAAGTAAAGACATACAAAAGATAAAGGAAATAGAGGGAAAACTGAAAGAAATGGAAGAAAAAGAATATGAGGGAGCAAGGCTAAGAAGCAAAGCAAAATATGTGGTGGAGGGAGAAAAATGTACAAAGTTCTTTTTTGATCTGGAAAAAAAGAAAGGGAAAGCTGAAACGATAAAAGAAATAAGAGGCAAAAATGGGGAAATTGTAGAAGGGAATGAGAGAATTTTAGAAGAAATAAAGTATTTTTATGAGGATCTATTTAGTGCAAGAGGTGTGGAAGAGGAGGAAAAAAAGAAATTGTTGAATCAGATAGAAGCAAAAGTAAGCGAAGAAGACAAAAAAGAATGTGACCAAGAAATCAGAGAAGAAGAGATTGAAAGAGCAATAAATCAACTGAATAAAAAGAAAAGTCCAGGTATAGATGGTTTGGGAACTGAATTTTATATATGTTTTAAAGAAGTTTTAGTAAAGATTTTAAAGGAGGTTTTTATAGACAGTTTTGAGAAAGAAGAAATTAATGAAAGAACAAGGGTGGGTTTAATGAAACTGATATATAAAAAGAAAGGAGAAAAGGTAGATTTAAAAAACTATAGACCGATCACGATGTTGAACACGGATTTTAAGATTTTAGCGAAGGTTTTAGCAAACAGGTTAAAGGAAGTAATGCCAAGTATAATTAAAACAAATCAAGCGTATGGAGTAAAAGGAAGAGATATAGCTGATATAACTATGAGTATAAGAGACAAAATTTGGTATATGAAAGAAAAAAATGAAGAAGGATATGTAATTAGTTTAGATTTCGAGAAAGCGTTTGATAGGGTTGAGCACGGGTATTTATTTGAGGTTTTAAGGAGTTTTGGTTTTGGTGAAAATTTTATTAAATGGATTGAGATTTTATATAAGGGTGCACTAACAAGGATTAAATGTAATGGGTTTTTAACAGACTGTTTTAAAATCACACGTTCAATTAGGCAGGGTTGTCCGCTTTCTGCATTATTATATTCACTTGTGTCAGAACCTTTAGGATTGACAATTAGACAAAAAGAAGGAATAATGGGGATTGAAATTGAAGAAAATAAGGCTGAGGGGAAAGTTTTTCAATACGCTGATGATACAACGATAATTGTAAAGGGAAAAGGGAGTGTTAAAGAAGTAATGAATGTTGTAAAAGAGTATTGTAGGGGATCTGGAAGTAGAGTAAATGAAGATAAAACAGTATATATGAGATTTGGTAAAGCTATGGTTTTAACGGATTGTTTTAATTTCAAGGAAGTGGAAGAAATTAGGATTTTGGGAGTTTTAATGGGGAAGAATGAAAGGAAAGTAAGAGATGAAATGTGGGAGCAACTAGTTACGGATATAGAGAGGAGGTTAAATTTTTGGAAATTAAGAACTTTAAATTTGAAGGGGAAGGTTTTAATATTGAATGTTTTAATGGTTTCTAAACTTTGGTATGTTTTATATGTATCTGAAATGCCGTTATGGACAGAAAAGAGGTTGAAGAAATGTTTTCTTGACTTTTTATGGGAGGGAAAGCCAGCAAGGATTGCACATAACACAATTTTAGGGGCGGTGGAAAAGGGAGGTTTAGGACTAATGGATGTAGAACAACGGAAAAATGCAATGAGAGTGAAAATTGTCAAGAAATACCTAAATGAAGAACACAAAACTGAGTGGAAGAAAACAATGAAATATTTTTTAAATAAATGTGGTGGTTTTAACATGGGGGATGGAATTTTATGGATGAAAACAAAAAATTGGATGACTGAAGGATTACCTGCGTTTTATAGAGAAATTTTTAGTGCTTGGGGAAAATTTTTAACGAAAATTGAATATGATCCGCGTGGGAGAGAAAACATTTTAAATCAACCTCTGTTCTTAAATAGCAATATTTTAAAACAAGGGAAAGAGATATTTTTTAAGAAATGGATGGAAGTGGGGATAACGAGAGTGAGAGATGTTTTATATGAGTTTAAAGAAGGTTTTTTACCAACACAATATGTCATTGACGCAATGGAAATAGCAAAAGAAGAATACAGCAATCAAGAAATAACAAACAAATATGATATCATTAAACACGCGATCCCAAAAGACTGGATTAAAAGAATAGAGTGTATGGAAGAAGAGCCAAAAGAAAAGAACATTTATGTGAAACTGGGGGAAAATTTGTGTGATTTTAAAGAATGTACTGTAAAAATGTTTTATTGTGTTTTTAGAGATGGTGTTTTTAAGGAACCAATTGTAAATAAGTACTGGGTGCAGAAATTCAAAGATTTAAAAGAAGAAAGTATATGGAGAAACATGAGGGGAAAATGTGTGGAGACAAAATTAGAATGTTTGGATTATTTTATAAGACATAAAGTGGTTTTTACTGAGTCTATTTTAAATAAAATCGGGATGGCACAAAATGCAATGTGTAAAGTGTGCCAAGAAAAGGAAGAATGGATTTTACATATGTTTTTATATTGTAAAGAATTGGAGGATTTTTTAAAGAAGTGTAAATGTGTGGTTAAAGAATTGACTGTGGAGTGGGATGAAAATGTAATGGAATGGAACAGAGTGGTGATGTTTGGATGGGAAAAGAAGTGTCGAAACAAAACGTTTATAAATCTGTGGCTGATGTTGATGAAAAGTGCAATATGGGAAAGAAGAATTGTGGCGAAAAAAGAAAAAATTGTGTTGGATGTTTGGACTGTGTTTAAAAGAAAAACAGAAGTGTACATGGAAAGACTTTATGTGTATTTTAAATGTGAAAATATGTTGGATGCTTTTTATCGTGTTTTTACTCCACAAGTTTGTTGTGTTTTAAAGGATCTAATGTGGAAGCTGCCGGGGAGTGAAGGAGATTTATGAATTATTTATGTAAATGTATGATGTAAGGTAAATGTGTGAAATGTGATGTAAAAGAGATATGTGATGTAATGGAGATTTGTGATGTAAAGGAGATTTGTGATGTAAAGGTGATATGTGATTTTTATTGTATTATTTATTGTATTGTATTTTAATGATTGAAATTTCTTAATAAAAAAAAAAAAAAAAAAAAAAAGCACGCCCGATCTCGTCTGATCTCGGAAGCTAAGCAGAGTAGGGCCTGGTTAGTACTTGGATGGGAGACCGCCTGGGAATACCAGGTGCTGTAAGCTTTATGTTTTTCTGAAAGTATAAAGAATGTCTTAAATAGCCCACTCTTGGCAACAGTTTTCGCTTACGGCCATACCACTCTGAGCACGCCCGATCTCGTCTGATCTCGGAAGCTAAGCAGAGTAGGGCCTGGTTAGTACTTGGATGGGAGACCGCCTGGGAATACCAGGTGCTGTAAGCTTTATGTTTTTCTGAAAGTATAAAGAATGTCTTAAATAGCCCACTCTTGGCAGCAGTTTTCGCTTACGGCCATACCACTCTGAGCACGCCCGATCTCGTCTGATCTCGGAAGCTAAGCAGAGTAGGGCCTGGTTAGTACTTGGATGGGAGACCGCCTGGGAATACCAGGTGCTGTAAGCTTTATGTTTTGTTTTAAAAAAAAAAAAAAAAAAAAAGAGTGTCTGAATACCTTAAGTAGCCCACTCTTGGCAGCAGTTTTCGCTTACGGCCATACCACTCTGAGCACGCCCGATCTCGTCTGATCTCGGAAGCTAAGCAGAGTAGGGCGTGGTTAGTACTTGGATGGGAGACCGCCTGGGAATACCAGGTGCTGTAAGCTTTATGTTTTGTTTCAAAAAAAAAAAAAAAAAGAGTGTCTGAATACCTTAAGTAGCCCACTCTTGGCAGCAGTTTTCGCTTACGGCCATACCACTCTGAGCACCCCTGTTCATTGCGCATAGTGGTACGTTCCAAGGCTCTTGCCAAAGTGGCAGTTTGGAGAGAAGTTCTCTCTGTTTTTGTGTTAACAATTTTGATTTTTGTTTCATATTTTTAAGGAAAGTAATAGTTTTTTTCAGTTTTTTGTTTTAAACCACAAACCAGCAGCCTTGTGCTGTCTGGGGAGTGGTTTACTTATCTTTGTATTTTGGAAAATGAGTGAAGTTATAAAGGACGGACGACATGGAAATGACGTGGATACGGTGGACAAAAGATTTATGGTAAAGGACAAAGGAAATGGACTGAGACAACGAGATCGTATAATGGAAAATGAAAAGAAGAAACAAAGGAATTATGCAAAAGAAGCAACGGTCACAATTGACATTGAGAAAGTACATAATGGAGGAGCACAGGACATTATAAAAGCCATTACAGAGAAAATAGGAGCTGGGAAATTGCTGGCGGTAAGACCAAAGACTAATAAACAGTATGAAGTGACTTTTGAAAAAGAAGATGACTGTGATGAACTCTTAAATGGATTACAAATTAAAGGACAGACATGTGAAGTTAAGAAGCTGCAGGATCGGGAATTTGTAGTTTCGTTCATGCACCTGCCTGTATATTTAGATGATGACGACATCATCTCCAAACTCAATGGATGGGGAGTTACTCCCTTAACAGAAATAAGAAGGAGGTTTTACCCAGGCACGGATATTGAAGATGGGACGAGATACTTGAAAGTCAAGTTCCCAAAAGAAGTGGCGTCACTGCCCTACAGCACCCGGTTTGAGACAGCGGAGGGATCACAATATTTCAGGATAATACACAGCAGGCAGGTGAAAACGTGTCGACTGTGTATAAGTCCTGATCACATCCTCAGTGACTGTCCAAATTTCAGGTGCTTTAAATGCGACGAGCAAGGGCACTTTGCAAGAGACTGTATAGCAATCCGATGCCCGGACTGTGACAAGCCTCTGAGCAAATGTGAGTGCTGGATGGAGAACGAAGAAGATGAAACGGAGGAGCAGCAACAGATGGACGAGCAGGTGCAGGACGAGACTACAGACACTACAAAAATGGCTGAGATGAACGAGTACAACAAACAACAAGAAATATTTGAAAGTGAAGGAGATGTTCAATTGGAGGGGCAAAGCCAGCAGGAGAAGGAAGAAGAAGGATTGAAAGAGGATGCTACTGAAGAGATGGAACAAGAAAAACTGTATGGAAAAGAAATAAACGATAAAGATGAGAATGAGGATGTTTCTGATGAACTGGAAACTAAGAGGGAAAGAGGAAGCAGTGGAGTAACAAGAAGAAGATCCCTGAAGGTAAAACCTAATTTAGATGTTTCAAGGAGAAAAAGACTGACTGAATCTGATATAAGAAAAATGGGAATGATTAGGGAGAAAGAACATGAGAAGGACTGATGGTGGGGGTTTTTATGTATTTATTTCATTTCTGTATGGTTTTAAGCTTGGTAAGTTTAAATGCAAGGGGGTTGATAAGTAAAGGAAAATTTGAGAGAATTAATGAACTATGTAAAGAACAAGACATTATTATATTACAAGAAACAAACTGGAAAGAGGAAGGAATGGAGGAGGTAAAAAAGAAATGGGAGGGGCATATTTTTTATAACAATGGAGATGGAAGAATGGGAAGGGGAGTTGCTTTTTTAATAAGAGAAAATGTTGAAATAAAAGCAAATGAAGTATATAATGATAAAAAAGGCAAATGTAGTGGCATTAAAGTAAAATACGATGGTAATGAATTTGTGATAATCAACGTGCATGCACCTACACAGGAAAAAGAAAAAAAAGAGTTTTTTGAAGATTTAAAACCCTTAGCTGAGAAATGGGAAAATATAATGTTTGTTGGTGATTTTAATACTGTTTTTAGTAGATATGATATGGCAGATGGAATGGTTTTTAAGACAGATGTTGGAAGAAAAATGTTAATAGAAATTATGGAAGAAGAAAATTTGATTGATGTCTGGAGGGAAACGAATCAAAGAAAAAGAGACTTTTCAAGAAGACAGTTAGTTGGAAATTTCATGTGCCAGACAAGAATAGATTTTATTTTAAGTAAAAGGGATATGGAGTGTTTCATCGAAAATACTTATTACAAAGACACTAGTTTGAGTGATCATAAAATGCTTCTGTGGAAAATTGACTTTAATAATGAAAAAAGGGGACCAGGTGTGTGGGTTTTAAATTCAGGAATTTTAAGTAATGAAGATTATAGAATAAGTATAGAAGAATTAATTGAAAAGGAGAAAGAGAATGAAATGTTTTCAGAAGATAAAAGACTATGGTGGCAAAACGTAAAGTATGAAATTAAAAAAATTTCTGTAAATTACAGCAAAATGATTCAGAGAGCAAAAAAAGCAAAAGAAATAGGAATAAAAAGGAAAATAAAGGAAGAGATAAATAAAGGTGAAGTACAAAGAGAAAAAGTAATCATGTTGGAGGAGGAGTTAAGGAAAATTGAGGAAGAAAAATGTAGAGGTGCTATGTTAAGAAGTAAAGCTAAATACACTATTGAAGGGGAAAAATGCACAAAATTTTTCTTTGATCTGGAAAAAAAGAGGGGGCGGTCAGAGGTAATAAAAGAACTACAAAATAAAAAAGGTGAAATGATTAAGGGTACTGAAGGTATTCTAAAAGAAATAAAAGAATATTATGAAGAGCTTTTTGTAACTAAAGGAGTAGATGAAAAAGAAAAAAATGACTTATTAGAATTAATTACAACTAAAGTAAGTGAGGAGGATAAAAGAGAATGTGACAAGGAAATTAGTAAAGAGGAAATTTTACAAGCAATAAATATGCTGAAAGGAAAGAAAAGTCCAGGTATCGATGGATTAATCAATGAATTTTATAAAGTTTTTAAGGAGAGATTATGTGAAATTTTAAAAGAAGTATATCAAGAAATTTTTAAGAAAAAAGAATTAGATCAAATGATGAGTATGGGATTGATGAAATTAATTTATAAAAGAAAAGGAAATAAAAATATGTTAAATAATTTTAGACCCATAACTATGTTGAATACTGATTTGAAAATTTTAGCTAAAGTCTTAACAAACAGATTAAGTAAGGTTTTACCAAAAATTATAATAACAAACCAAGCATATGGCGTGAATGGAAGAGACATTGCAGACATAACGAGTGGGATACGGGATATAATTAGTTTTTTGAATGAAAGACAAGACAATGGGTATATTATTAACTTAGATTTTGAAAAAGCTTTTGATAGAGTTGAACATAGCTTTTTATTCGCAGTTTTAGGGCAATTTGGTTTTGGGAACAATTTTAATGAATGGATTAAAATTTTATATAAAAATGTAATGACGAAAGTAAAATGTAATGGCTTTTTAACAGAACCTATTAAAATTACGAGATCAATTAAGCAGGGTTGCCCTCTTTCTGCGCAGTTGTACACATTAGTAGCAGAACCGCTAGGGTTGATGATTAAGAAGGACAAAAATATACAAGGTATTAGAATAGAAGAAACAAAAGAGGAGAAAAAGGTTTTTCAGTACGCTGATGACACAACATTGATTTTAAAGGATTTAAAAAGTGTGAAGGAGGTAATGAAAAATGTAGAGAAATATGGTAAGGGCACAGGTGCAAAAGTGAATGAGGAAAAAACAGTATATATGAAATTTGGCAGAGTACAGAGTTTAGCCGAGATTTTTAATTTTGAGGAGGTACATGAAACAAAAATTTTAGGTGTTACTTTAGGAAAGGATGAGAAAGGGGCAAGGGACAGAATGTGGGAAATGGTAGTAGGGGAAATGGAAAAAAGGTTAAGATTTTGGAGAGGAAGAGCTTTAAGTCTGAAAGGAAAGATTTTAGTGGTTAATGTTTTAATGTTATCTAAAATGTGGTATATTTTAACTGTGGTCGCGGTACCAAGATGGGTAGAAATGAGGTTAAAAAGATATGTTTTAGATTTTATTTGGGAGAAAAAGCCCCCAAGAATTGCTTACAACACTTTGATTGGTCCGACAGATAAAGGAGGAATGGGGTTGGCTGATGTTGAACTTAAAGTATGAGAATCAAAGTGGTGAAAAAATATCTGAATAAAGAAGAAAAAGGAGAATGGAAAGAAACAATGAAGTATTTTTTAAACAAATGTGGAGGGGTAAATTTGGGAGACAGTGTTTTATGGATGAAAATGAAAGAATGGATGTTTAAAGAGGCACCTGATTTTTACAAAGAGATTTTAAAAGCTTGGGGTCTTTTTCTGTCAAAGGTACATTTTAAACCAGAAGGACGGGAAATGATTTTAAATCAGCCATTGTTTTTTAATAAGCATGTGGAGATTAATGGGAGAGAAATTTTCTTTAAAAAATGGTGGCAAGTTGGGATTACAAAAATGAAGGACATATTATATGAGGTAAAAGATGGGTTTCTACCAGTTCAAGTAATTATTGATGAATTGGAGGAGGCTAAAGAAGAATATGATATAAGAAGTGTTAAGAAACAATATGAAGAAATGAAAAATGCCATTCCAAAAGCATGGTTGAATGAAATTCAGAAGAAGGACAAGAAAGAAGGAAATATTGAAGTCTTTTTTACAGCACAAAATAAAATTATGGATTTTAGATTAGGAAATGTAAAAATGTTTTATCAGATTTTTAGGGAAGAGGTTCTTAAGAAACCAATTTCGAATAATTTGTGGTTAAGACATTTTAATGGTTTGAAAGAAGAAGAGATTTGGAGAAACATGAGAGGAGTAATGGTGAGCGCGGATTTGGAATGTCTTGATTATTTTATAAGACACAATGTGATTTTTTCAGAAATGAGACTGTGTATTATGAAGAAAGAACCAACTGCAATGTGTAAAGTATGTAAAAAGCAAGATGAAGGATTGTTACATTTGTTTTTACTATGTGAGAATTTAAGATCCTTTTTAAAAGTTTTAAAAGAAATTGTGAATGTTTTAAGAGGGGGAAGAGAAGAACAAGAATGGGAAAAAATTTTTATGTTGGGTCTAGGTGAAAATGACGAAAACAAAACTATGATAAATTTGTTATGTGTTCTAGCTAAAAAAGCAATTTGGAAAAGAAGGAATTTGGTTAAAATTAAGAATGTTTATATAGATGTGTGGAAGCTGTTTAAGAATTTGGTGGAAGATTATATGTTTACATTGTGTAATTATTGGAGAATGGAAGGAAAAGAAGAAGTGTTTTTTAAAATGTTTTCTTTTCAAGTGCAAAATATCTTAATGAAATATGGAATGGAAATATCTTTTTGAAAGATTTATTTTAAGATGTGAATGTTATATGGAAGATGTTTGTATAAGTATTTTATTATTAATTGTATTTATATACTAAAATAAATAAATAAAAAAAAAAAAAAAAAAAAAAAAAAAAGCACGCCCGATCTCGTCTGATCTCGGAAGCTAAGCAGAGTCGGGCCTGGTTAGTACTTGGATGGGAGACCGCCTGGGAATACCAGGTGCTGTAAGCTTTATGTTTTTCTAAAAAAAAAAAAAAAAAAAAAAAAAGCACGCCCGATCTCGTCTGATCTCGGAAGCTAAGCAGAGTAGGGCCTGGTTAGTACTTGGATGGGAGACCGCCTGGGAATACCAGGTGCTGTAAGCTTTATGTTTTTCTGAAAGTATAAAGAATGTCTTAAGTAGCCCACTCTTGGCAGCAG
>NW_027125676.1:20000-22500 GCF_024489055.1 Chanodichthys erythropterus | reverse complement strand
TGGAGAGGGATGGAAATGGAAAGATGGATCAAAATAAAGAAATGGACAGTGAGGAAGAAATAAAGGTGGACAACATGGACAAAGACAGAGGGGGGAGAGGACAAAGAAGAAGAAGAACATTGAAGGTAAAACCAAATTTGGAAGGTGCAAGGAAAAAAATAATGACTGAAATGAACAGATATGATGTGTTAAGGGGCTTGGAAGGAGAAAATGGTGAATAATGGTTTTTAAGTATTTATTTGTCTTTCTTTTAATGGTTTTAAGTTGTGTTACTTTTAATGCAAGAGGACTGTTGGACATTGGAAAATTTGAAAAAGTAAAAGACAAATGTAAAAGGGAAGATATCATTGCTTTACAAGAAACAAACTGGAGAGAAAATGTTATGATTGATTTTAAAAAGAGATGGGAGGGTGGTATTTTATATAATAATGGAGATGGGAGGTTTGGGAGAGGTGTGGCTTTTTTAATGAAGGATGATGTTTTTAAAGTGAGTAAAGTTGTGTACAAGGACAGGTTGGGGAAATGTATGGTAGTAGGGACAAAATATGAAGGAAGAGACTTGATTTTAGTAAATGTACATGCACCAGTGGAGGAGAAGGAAAAGAAAGAGTTTTTTAATGTTTTAAGAAATATTGTAAATAAGTATAAAGAAATAATAATGATGGGGGATTTTAATACAGTTTTTAGTAAACAAGATATGGCTGAGGGAATAGTTTTTAAAACTGATACGGAAAGGAAAGAATTAAAAGCATTAATGGAGGAAAATAATATGATAGATGTGTGGAGAGAAAGGAATGAACAGAAAAAAGAATTTTCAAGGAGACAAATAGTGGGAAGTTTTGTATGCCAAACTAGAATTGATTTTGTTTTATGTAGTAGAAATGTGGAGAATTTTATTGAAAAGATTAAGTATGAGGAAACGAGTTTTAGTGATCACAAGTTTTTATTTTTTATTGTAGACTGGAGTAAAATGCAAAGGGGGCCGGGAGTATGGATTTTAAATACGCAGATTTTAAAGAATGAAGATTATGTTGCAAAAGTTAAAGAAATTATAGAAAAAGAAAGGGAAAATGGAATGTATGAAGAGGATAAGAGAATATGGTGGGAGAATGTAAAGTTTTTAATCAAAAAATTCTCAATCAGATATTGTCGATTAATGCAAAAATGTAAAAGATACAATGAAAGAGAAATAAAAGAAAGTTTGGAAAAGGAATTGAATAAAGAAAATAAAGACATACAGAAGATAAAGGAAATAGAGGGAAAACTGAAAGAAATAGAAGAAAAAGAATATGAGGGAGCGAGGCTAAGAAGCAAAGCAAAATATGTGGTGGAAGGAGAAAAATGTACAAAATTCTTTTTTGATCTGGAAAAAAAGAAAGGGAAAGCTGAAACGATAAAAGAAATAAGAGGAAAAAATGGGGAAATTGTAGAAGGGAATGAAAGAATTTTAGAGGAAATAAAGTATTTTTATGAGGATCTATTTAGTGCAAGAGGTGTGGAAGAGGGAGAAAAAAAGAAATTGTTGAATCAGATAAAAGCAAAAGTAAGTGATGAAGACAAAAAAGAATGTGACCAAGAAATCAGAGAAGAAGAGATTGAAAGAGCTATAAATCAACTGAATAAAAAGAAAAGTCCAGGAATAGATGGTTTGGGAACTGAATTTTATATATGTTTTAAAGGAGTTTTAGTAAAGATTCTAAAGGAGGTTTTTATAGACATTTTTGAGAAAGAAGAAATTAATGAAAGAACAAGAATGGGGTTAATGAAACTAGTATACAAAAAGAAAGGAGAAAAAGTAGACTTAAAAAACTATAGACCAATTACAATGTTGAACACCGATCTTAAGATTTTAGCAAAGATTTTAGCAAACAGATTAAAAGAAGTAATGCCAAGTATAATTAAAACAAATCAAGCGTATGGAGTAAAAGGAAGAGATATAGCCGACATAACGATGAGTATAAGAGATACAATATGGTACATGAAAGGAAAAAATGAAGAAGGATATGTAATTAGTTTGGATTTTGAAAAAGCGTTTGATAGGGTTGAGCACAGATATTTATTTGAGATTTTAAGGAGTTTTGGTTTTGGCGAGAATTTTATTAAATGGATTGAGATTTTATATAAGGGAGCACTAACAAGGGTTAAATGTAATGGGTTTTTAACAGACTGTTTTAAAATCACACGTTCAATTAGGCAGGGTTGTCCGCTTTCGGCATTATTATATTCACTTGTTTCAGAACCTTTAGGATTGGCAATTAGACAAAAAGAGGGAATACATGGGATTGAAATAGAAGAAAATAAAGCTGAGGGGAAAGTTTTTCAATATGCTGATGATACGACAATAATTGTAAAGGGAAAAGGGAGTGTTAAAGAAGTAATGAATGTTGTAAATGAGTATTGTAGAGGGTCTGGAAGTAAAGTAAATGAGGACAAAACAGTATATATGCGATTTGGTAAAGCTATGGTTTTAACAGATTGTTTTAAGTTCAAGGAAGTTGAA
>NW_027125676.1:0-12500 GCF_024489055.1 Chanodichthys erythropterus | reverse complement strand
AGTCAAATTAAAAGGAGATGCTACCCGGGCACCGATATTGAGGACGGGACAAGGTTCCTTAAAGTCCGATTCCCCAAGGAGGTGGCATCCCTGCCATACAGCACGAGGCTTGAGACAGCCGAGGGCCAGCAGTACTTCCGGGTGATGCACAGCCATCAGGTGAAAACCTGTAGGCTGTGCATGAGCCCGGAGCACTTGCTAAAAGACTGCCCGACATTTACGTGCTACAAATGTGAGGAGAGGGGACACTTTGCAAGGGATTGCAATGCGGTTAGGTGCCTGGAGTGTCAAGAGGTTTTAAATAAATGTGAATGCTGGATGGAGGGAGAGGAAGGAGGAAGGGAAAAACAGGTAGGCGGACAGGTGCATGAAGGAAACAACGAGGAGGATGGACAAACTGATGAACGACAAGAGGAAGAAGAACAGAGCAACAGTGAGGAAGGGGAAAGAGAAAAAGACAACAGTAAAAATGATGAACAGACAACGGAGCAGGATACTCAAGGGACTGAAATGGAAATATCGGACAGTTTTAATACTTTTATGGAGGACGTGGAGAGAGATGGACATGGAAGGATGGATCAAAATAAGGAAACGGACAGTGAAGAAGAAATAAAGACAGACAGCATGGACAAGGACAGAGGGGGAGAGGACAAATAAGAAGAAGAGCATTGAAGGTAAAACCAAATTTGGAAGGTGCAAGGAAAAAAATAATGACAAAAAGTAACAAATATGACGTGTTAAGAGGCTTGGAGGGAGACAATGGTGAATAATGGTTTTTAAGTATTTATCTGTATTTCTTTTAATGGTTTTAAGTTGTGTTACTTTTAATGCAAGGGGACTGTTGGACATTGGGAAATTTGAAAAAGTAAAAGAGAAATGTAAAAGGGAAGATATTATAGCATTACAAGAAACAAACTGGAGAGAAAATGTTATGTTTGATTATAAAAAGAGATGGGATGGTGGTATTTTATATAATAATGGAGATGGGAGGTTTGGAAGAGGTGTGGCTTTTTTAATGAAGGATGATGTTTTTAAAGTGAGTAAAATTGTGTATAAGGACAGGTTGGGGAAGTGTATTGTAGTAGAGACAAAATATGAAGGAAGAGATTTGATTTTAGTAAATGTACATGCACCAGTGGAGGAGAAGGAAAAGAAAGAGTTTTTTAATGTTTTAAGAAATATTGTAAAGAAGTATAAAGAAATAATAATGATGGGAGATTTTAACACGGTTTTTAGCAAGCAAGATATGGCTGAAGGAATGGTTTTTAAAACGGATACGGGAAGAAAAGAATTAAAAGCATTAATGAAGGAAAATGATTTGATAGATGTGTGGAGAGAAAGGAATGAACAGAAAAAAGAATTTTCAAGGAGACAAATAGTGGGGAGTTTTGTATGCCAAACTAGAATTGACTTTGTTTTATGTAGTAGAAATGTGGAGAATTTTATTGAAAAGATTAAGTATGAGGAAACAAGTTTTAGTGATCACAAGTTCTTATTTTTTATAGTGGACTGGAGTAAAATGCAAAGAGGGCCGGGAGTATGGATTTTAAATGTGCAGATTTTAAAGAATGAAGATTATGTTGCAAAAGTTAAAGAAATAATAGAAAAAGAAAAGGAAAATGGAATGTATGAAGAGGATAAGAGAATATGGTGGGAGAATGTAAAGTTTTTAATCAAAAAATTCTCGATCAAATATTGTAGTTTAATACAGAGATGTAAGAGAAACAAAGAAAGAGAAATAAAAGCAAGTTTGGAAAAGGAATTGAATAAAGAAGATAAAGACATACAAAAGATAAGGGAGATAGAGGGAAAATTAAAGGAAATAGAAGAAAAAGAATACGAGGGAGCGATGCTAAGAAGCAAAGCAAAATATGTGGTGGAGGGAGAAAAATGTACAAAGTTCTTTTTTGATCTAGAAAAAAAGAAGGGGAAAGCTGAAACGATTAAAGAAATAAGAGGGAAAAATGGGGAAATTGTAGAAAGTAATGAAAAGATTTTAGAAGAAATAAGGTATTTTTATGAGGATCTATTTAGTGCAAGAGGTGTGGAAGAGGAGGAAAAAAAGAAATGTTTAAATCAGATAAAAGCAAAGGTAGGCGAGCAAGACAAAAAAGAATGTGACCAAGAAATCAGAGAAGAAGAGATAGAAAGAGCAATAAGTCAACTGAATAAAAAGAAAAGTCCAGGAATAGATGGTTTGGGAACGGAATTTTATGTATGTTTTAAAGGAGTTTTAGTAAAGATTTTAAAGGATGTTTTTAAAGTTGTTTTTGAAAAAGAAGAAATGAATGAAAGAACAAGGATGGGGTTAATGAAACTAGTATATAAAAGGAAAGGAGAGAAAGTAGATTTAAAAAACTATAGACCGATCACGATGCTGAACACAGATTTTAAGATTTTAGCAAAGATTTTAGCAAACAGGTTAAAAGAAGTAATGCCAAGTATAATTAAAACAAATCAAGCATATGGTGTAAAAGGAAGAGACATAGCTGACATAACGATGAGTATAAGAGACAACATTTGGTGTATGAAAGATAAAAATGAGGAAGGATATGTAATTAGTTTGGATTTCGAGAAAGCGTTTGATAGGGTTGAGCACAGATATTTATTTGAGGTTTTAAGGAGTTTTGGTTTTGGTGAGAATTTTATTAAATGGATTGAGATTTTATATAAGGGTGCACTAACAAGAATTAAATGTAATGGGTTTTCAACAGACTGTTTTAAAATCACACGTTCAATTAGACAGGGTTGTCCTCTCTCTGCTTTATTATATTCACTTGTATCAGAACCATTAGGATTGGCAATTAGGGGTAAAGAAGGAATAATAGGGATTGAAATTGAAGAAAACAGGGCTGAGGGGAAAGTATTTCAATATGCTGATGATACGACGATAATTGTAAAGGGAAAAGGGAGTGTTAAAGAAGTAATGAATGTTGTAAAAGAGTATTGTAGAGGATCTGGAAGTAAAGTAAACGAAGATAAAACAGTATATATGAGATTTGGTAAAGCTATGGTTTTAACGGATTGTTTTAATTTTAAGGAAGTGGACGAAATGAGGATTTTAGGAGTTTTAATGGGGAAGAATGAGAGGAAAGTAAGGGATGAAATGTGGGAGCAACTAGTTACAGATATAGAGAGGAGGTTAAATTTTTGGAAATTAAGAACTTTAAATTTAAAGGGGAAGGTTTTAATATTAAATGTTTTAATGGTTTCTAAATTGTGGTATGTTTTATATGTGTCTGAAATGCCTTTATGGACAGAGCAGAGGTTGAAGAAATGCTTTCTTGACTTTTTATGGGAGGGGAAACCAGCGAGAATTGCACATAACACGATTTTAGGGGCGGTGGAAAAGGGAGGCTTAGGTTTAATGGATGTGGAACAACGAAAAAATGCTTTGAGAGTAAAAATTGTTAAGAAATACCTAAATGAAGAAAACAAAACTGAGTGGAAGAAAACAATGAAATACTTTTTAAATAAATGTGGTGGTTTTAACATGGGGGATGGAATTTTATGGATGAAAACAAAATTATGGATGACTGAAGGATTACCTGCATTTTATAGAGAAATTTTTAGTGCTTGGGGAAAGTTTTTAACGAAAATTGAATATGATCCGCATGGGAGAGAAAGCATTTTAAATCAACCTCTGTTTTTAAATAACAACATTTTAAAACAAGGGAAAGAAATATTTTTAAGAAATGGATGGAAGTGGGAATTACAAGAGTGAGAGATGTTTTATATGAGTTTAAAGAGGGGTTTTTACCAACACAATATGTTTTCGATGCAATGGAAGTGGCAAAAGAAGAATACAGCAAACAAGAAATAACAAATAAATATGAAATCATTAAAAATGCAATACCAAAGGACTGGATTAAAAGAATTGAGTGTGTGGAAGAAGAGCCAAAAGAAAAGAACATCTATGTGAAACTTGGGGGAAAATTGTGTGATTTTAAAGAATGTACTGTAAAAATGTTTTATTGTGTTTTTAGAGATGGTGTTTTTAAAGAACCAATTGTAAATAAGTACTGGGTGGAGAAATTTAAAGATTTAAAAGAAGAGAGTATATGGAGAAACATGAGAGGAAAATGTGTGGAGACAAAATTGGAATGTTTGGAGTATTTTATAAGACATAAAGTGGTTTTTACTGAGTATATTTTAAATAAAATCGGGATGACACAAAATGCAATGTGTAAAGTGTGCCAAGAAAAAGAAGAATGGATTTTACATATGTTTTTATATTGTAAAGAATTGGAGGATTTTTTAAAGAAATGTAAATGTGTGATTAAAGAATTGACTGTGGAGTGGGATGAAAATGTAATGGAATGGAACAGAGTGGTGATGTTTGGTTGGGAGAAGAAGTGTCGGAACAAAAAGTTTATAAATCTGTGGGTAATGTTGATGAAAAGTGCAATATGGGAAAGAAGAATTGTGGCGAAAAAAGAAAAAATTGTGTTGGATGTTTGGACTGTGTTTAAAAGGAAAACAGAAGTGTACATGGAAAGACTTTATGTGTATTTTAAATGTGAAAATATGTTGGATGTTTTTTATCATGTTTTTACCCCTCAAGTTTGTTGTGTTTTAAAAGAATTAATGTGGAAGCTGCCAGGAAGTGAAGGAGAATATTGAATTAATTTATGTAAAGGTATGATGTAAGGTGGTGTATGATATGTGATGTAAAGGTGATTGTATAAGAATAACTGTAATTTTTATTGTTTTATTTATTCCATTGTATTTTATTGATCTGATCTCCCTCCAAGACCGACAAGTTTTGTAAGAAAATGTTTGATGTATGATATGTGATGTAAAGGTGAAATGTGATGTAAAGGAGAAATGTGATGTAAAGGAGATTTGTGATGTAAAGGAGATTTGTGATGTAAAGGAGATTTGTGATGTAAAGGAGAAATGTGATGTAAAGGTGATTGTGTAAGAAAAACTGTAATTTTTATTGTATTATTTATTGTATTGTATTTTATTGATTGAAATTTCTTAATAAAAAAAAAAAAAAAAAAAAAAAAGCACGCCCGATCTCGTCTGATCTCGGAAGCTAAGCAGAGTAGGGCCTGGTTAGTACTTGGATGGGAGACCGCCTGGGAATACCAGGTGCTGTAAGCTTTATGTTTTTCTGAAAGTATAAAGAATGTCTTAAATAGCCCACTCTTGGCAGCAGTTTTCGCTTACGGCCATACCACTCTGAGCACGCCCGATCTCGTCTGATCTCGGAAGCTAAGCAGAGTAGGGCCTGGTTAGTACTTGGATGGGAGACCGCCTGGGAATACCAGGTGCTGTAAGCTTTATGTTTTTCTGAAAGTATAAAGAATGTCTTAAATAGCCCACTCTTGGCAGCAGTTTTCGCTTACGGCCATACCACTCTGAGCACGCCCGATCTCGTCTGATCTCGGAAGCTAAGCAGAGTAGGGCCTGGTTAGTACTTGGATGGGAGACCGCCTGGGAATACCAGGTGCTGTAAGCTTTATGTTTTTCTGAAAGTATAAAGAATGTCTTAAATAGCCCACTCTTGGCAGCAGTTTTCGCTTACGGCCATACCACTCTGAGCACGCCCGATCTCGTCTGATCTCGGAAGCTAAGCAGAGTAGGGCCTGGTTAGTACTTGGATGGGAGACCGCCTGGGAATACCAGGTGCTGTAAGCTTTATGTTTTTCTGAAAGTATAAAGAATGTCTTAAATAGCCCACTCTTGGCAGCAGTTTTCGCTTACGGCCATACCACTCTGAGCACGCCCGATCTCGTCTGATCTCGGAAGCTAAGCAGAGTAGGGCCTGGTTAGTACTTGGATGGGAGACCGCCTGGGAATACCAGGTGCTGTAAGCTTTATGTTTTTCTGAAAGTATAAAGAATGTCTTAAATAGCCCACTCTTGGCAGCAGTTTTCGCTTACGGCCATACCACTCTGAGCACGCCCGATCTCGTCTGATCTCGGAAGCTAAGCAGAGTAGGGCCTGGTTAGTACTTGGATGGGAGACCGCCTGGGAATACCAGGTGCTGTAAGCTTTATGTTTTGTTTCAAAAAAAAAAAAAAAAAAAAAGAGTGTCTGAATACCTTAAATAGCCCACTCTTGGCAGCAGTTTTCGCTTACGGCCATACCACTCTGAGCACGCCCGATCTCGTCTGATCTCGGAAGCTAAGCAGAGTAGGGCCTGGTTAGTACTTGGATGGGAGACCGCCTGGGAATACCAGGTGCTGTAAGCTTTATGTTTTGTTTCAAAAAAAAAAAAAAAAAAAGAGTGTCTGAATACCTTAAATAGCCCACTCTTGGCAGCAGTTTTCGCTTACGGCCATACCACTCTGAGCACGCCCGATCTCGTCTGATCTCGGAAGCTAAGCAGAGTAGGGCCTGGTTAGTACTTGGATGGGAGACCGCCTGGGAATACCAGGTGCTGTAAGCTTTATGTTTTTCTGAAAGTATAAAGAATGTCTTAAATAGCCCACTCTTGGCAGCAGTTTTCGCTTACGGCCATACCACTCTGAGCACGCCCGATCTCGTCTGATCTCGGAAGCTAAGCAGAGTAGGGCCTGGTTAGTACTTGGATGGGAGACCGCCTGGGAATACCAGGTGCTGTAAGCTTTATGTTTTTCTGAAAGTATAAAGAATGTCTTAAATAGCCCACTCTTGGCAGCAGTTTTCGCTTACGGCCATACCACTCTGAGCACGCTAGAGGGAGCTAGCAAGCAACAGGAAGTGAGGTGGCTATAGTAGGGTGGAAAAGGTCCACTCAAAAGTGTTTGTGTTTTTTCTGTTTATTTGAGTCTTAATAATTGTTTTTGTTTCAAGCTTTTGTGTTATTTTTTACTTGTCCTCCCAACAGCCTAGCTGTTTGGGAGGGATAATTTGTGTTTTGTTTGTTTTTTGTTCTTTTTTTTTTTTTTTGTTCTTTTCTTTTTTTCGAAAAATGGAAGGAATTACGGCAACGGACATGGACTTGGCACGAGGAACACGGCGGCAAATGGAAAACGGACTGGGAAAAACTCAACGAGATAAGGATGGCCCTGAAAGGAGATTTAAAAGAACCTACTCCAAAGAAGCAACAGTAGTAGTTGATCTGGCAGAAGTGCAAGAAGGAAAAGCAGAAGACATAATACAAGCACTGAAAGATAAGTTGGATGTTACAAAAATATTAGCTGTAAGACCCAAAATGATGAAGGAATACGAGATTACGTTAGAAAAGGAAGAAGATATTGAAAAGCTGAATGAAGGATTGATGATTAAAGGAAAACTATGTGAAATTAAAAGATTGAATAACAGAGAATTTGTTGTCTCTTTCATGCATCTGCCCGCTTACCTGGATGACGCAGAGATTCTACAGAAGCTGGAGGGATGGGGGGTAACTCCTGTCTCTCAGATAAGAAGAAGGTTCTACACCGGCACCAACATAGAAGATGGAACGAGGTTCCTTAAAGTGCAGTTCCCAAAGGAAGTGGTCTCCTTGCCCTACAGTACCCGAATTGAAACGGATGATGGTCCGCAATACTATAGGGTGATACATAGCAAGCAGGTGAGAACCTGCAGGTTGTGTATGAGCCCTGATCATGTAATGAAGGACTGTCCCGATTTTAAATGTTTTAAATGTGAGGAAGCAGGCCATTTCGCGCGGGACTGTAAGGTGGTGAGGTGTCCGGACTGCAGGTGTGTACTGGACAAATGTGAATGCTGGTATGGAGATCAACAAAATGGAGAAGAGCAAGGGAGCGGGCAGATGCATGAGACAGACAATGAAGAGGAGCAAAGGGAGGACATTGGAGTGATACAAAAAGAAGACAATGAAGGCACGGACAACGACGAGGATATTGAAGGGACTGAGCTAACACAGGACAGTGTGGAAATGGAGGTACGGATGGAGTTAAACGAGGATCGGCAAACAGAAATAGAAGAGCCAGAAGAGAAAGAACGGATAGCTGGGAAGGACAGAAAGGACAAAGACAATGAAAACAGGGGTGGAGACGGCGCTACGGGTACATCCAATAAAAGAAGAAGAAAAGTCAAGGTAATACCCAATTTAGAGAAAGCTAAAATTAAAATCTGGAAACAAGGTAATGAGGAGAAACAGGACTGTGGAAGAAGTGCAAAGGAGGGGGAGGAAATGGAATAACGAAATTATGATGCTAAAGATTGACTTTTTATTATTTTTTTTAATTGTGTTGAAAATTGTTACTTTTAATGCAAGAGGGTTAATGAATGGTGTGAAATTTGAAAAAGTCAAGGAACTGTGTAGGGATGAAGATGTAATTTTATTGCAAGAAACTAACTGGAAAGAGAGTGTAATGGAGGATTTTAAAAAAAGATGGGAAGGGGAATTATTTTTTAATAATGTGGAAGGAAAAATGGGAGGAGGAGTTGCGATATTAATAAGAAAAGATAGAGGTATCAGGTTAAAGCAAATGTATAATGACAAAAAAGGGAAATGCATGGCTGTAGAAATTAAGATGGATGAAGACGATTTTATTTTAGTAAACGTACATGTTCCAAATGAAGAAATAGAAAAGAAAAGATATTTCAATGTTATAGCTGAGTTGATAGAAAAATGGAAGAGGGTAATAATTGCAGGGGATTTTAACACTGTTTTTAGTAAATTGGATATGGCTAACGGAATGGTTTTTAAATCGGATGGGGGAAGAAAGGAGTTAATGTCGTTGATGGAGGAGAAAAACATGGTTGATGTGTGGAGAGAAAGAAATGGGAAAAAGAGAGAATTTACAAGAAGACAGCTGGTAGGGAATTTTATGTGTCAAACTAGAATAGACTACTTTTTAAGTACTAGGAATTTGGAATGTTTTATTGATGGAGTGTTTTTTAAAGAAACAACTTTAAGTGATCACAAAATGGTGCAAATGAGAATGGATTTTAAAAAGGAAATGAGGGGACCAGGGGTATGGATTTTAAACACTGAAGTTTTAAAGGAGGAGAGTTTTAAAAAAGAAATAGAAAATAAATTAGATGAGGGTGAAAAAGACTTGATGTACATAGAAGATAAAAGGCAATGGTGGGAAAACATGAAATATGACATAAAGAAATATGTAATGAGTTACTGTAAATTGTTACAAAAGGTGAAAAGAACAAAGGAGCAAGAAGTAAGAAGGATATTAAGAGAGGAGTTAAATAAAAAGGATGTAGATTGGCAAAGAGTAATTGAAGTGGAGGAAAAGTTGAGGAAAATAGAAGAAGGAAAATATAAAGCGGCAATGATAAGAAGTAAAGCTAAATATACGGTAGAAGGGGAAAAATGTAGCAGATTCTTTTTTAACCTTGAGAAAAGCAGGGGGAGGGCGGAAATAATTAAAGAACTTAAGAATAAGGAAGGACAAGCTGTTTTAAGTACAGAAGGGATTTTAAAGGAAATAAGCACATTTTATGAGGAACTTTTTAGATCTGAAGAAGGAGATGAGGAAAAAAGGAAAATTTTGTTACAACAGATAACAAGAAAAGTCGGTGAGGGGGATAAAAAGGATTGTGATAAGGAAATAACAACTGAGGAAATTATGCAAGCAATAAATCAGTTAAGTGTGAAGAAAAGTCCAGGAATAGATGGTTTTGGAAGTGAGTTTTATAAGGTTTTTAAAGAAAAAGTAAGTCCAATTTTAAAAGAAGTCTATGACGAGGTTTTTAAAAAAGAAAGAGTACACCCAAGAATGGGCTTAGGCTTAATGAAAATAATTTACAAGAAAAAAGGAGACAAGGCAGAACTGAAGAATTTTAGGCCCATTACAATGTTAAACACGGATTTTAAAATATTAGCCAAGGTTTTAGCGAACAGATTAAAAAATGTCATGCCAAACATAATTGAAACTAACCAGGCCTATGGAGTAAAGGGGAGGGACATAGCAGATATCACAAGTAGCATAAGAGATATAGTGGGGTACATAAAAGAAAAAGGAAAGGGGGCATATGTAATAAGCATGGATTTTGAGAAGGCATTTGACAGAGTGGAGCATGGGTTTTTATTGGCGGTTTTAAAACAATTTGGTTTTGGGGAGAATTTTATAAAGTGGATCTCAGTTTTGTACAGTGATATCCTAACAAAAGTAAAATGTAATGGTTTTTTAACGCAACCTTTTAAAGTTTCAAGGTCTATAAGACAAGGATGTCCACTGTCAGCGCAGTTATATTCGTTGGTGGCTGAACCCTTAGGGCTTTTAATAAACAGAGAGGGAAAAATAAAGGGAATAAAACTAGAAGAAAAAGAGGAACTAACAAAAATATTTCAATATGCTGATGATACGACAATTGTTGTCGAAAATATAGAAAGCGTGAAAGAAGTGATGGAAAAAATTAAATGCTATTGTAAGGGTTCAGGTGCAAAAATAAATGAAGAAAAAACGGTATACATGAAGTTCGGAAGGACAGAGGTTTTAACGGGGGTTGTTAAGTTCATAGAGGTACAAGAAATGAAGATTTTAGGAGCAATTTTAGCAAAGAACGAGAAGGAAGCCGTGGATAATATGTGGGAAGAGACACTGGGAGGGATGGAAAGGAGACTGATTTTTGGAGAAACAGGTTTTTAAGTTTGAAAGGGAAAATTTTAATTGTAAACATGTTAATGCTATCAAAAATGTGGTACAAGTTACATGTGATGTCATTGCCAAACTGGGTTTTTAAGAGAATTAAAAGGAGTATTTTAGAATTTTTATGGGAAAAAAAGCCTCCAAGGATAGCGTACAATACGCTGATAGGGAAAGCAGAAGAGGGAGGGATGGGGTTAGTCGATGTGGAACAGAAGATGAAAAGCATGAGGGTAAAAGTGGTTAAAAAATATTTGGATGATAAGAACAAAGCTGAATGGAAGAAATTGATGGGATTTTATTTAAATAAATGCGGGAATTTTAACCTTGGGGAAAACATTTTATGGATGAGGTTGAAAAGTTGGATGATGGAGGGGATACCACAGTTTTATAAAGAGGTTTTAAATGCTTGGAGGCTTTTTTAACAGAGGTGGATTTTA
The DNA here is from genome assembly GCF_024489055.1 of Chanodichthys erythropterus. Classification (NCBI taxonomy): domain Eukaryota; kingdom Metazoa; phylum Chordata; class Actinopteri; order Cypriniformes; family Xenocyprididae; genus Chanodichthys; species Chanodichthys erythropterus. The sequence continues at coordinate 1,552 of NW_027125676.1, read as the reverse complement.
ATCCGGAGGGGAGGGAAGTGATTTTAAATCAGCCTCTGTTTTTAAATGACAAAATAAAGGTACATGAGCGGGATATCTATTTTAAAAAGTGGCTACAAGTGGGGATTGTAAAAGTGAGAGATATTTTATGGGAGTTGAAAGAGGGATTTTTACCGCTTCAAGTGATTATAGATGCGATGGAGGAGAAGGAGGAGGATTTTAATGTGATGGTTTTAAAAAAACAGTATGAAGATGTCAAGGAAGCAATCCCAAGGCAATGGCTAGATGAAATTAAAAAGAAGGGAGAAAGAGAAAATAAAATGATGGTGTTTTTAAAACGTAAAGAAAAGAGAGTGGATTTTAATTTGGGTACTGTGAAAATGTTTTATGAGTTTTTTATAAATGGAGTTTTTAAAAAACCTGCTGCCAATCAGATCTGGTTAAGGCATTTTAATGAACTTGAAGAAAAAGACATCTGGAAGAATAGAACATGGAAATGGTTGGATGTAGATTTAGAATGTTTTGACTATTTTATCAGACAAAATGTGATTTATACAGAAATGAGATTGTGTGTAATGCAAAAGGAAGCAAATGCCCAATGTAAAGTCTGCAAAAAAGAAGATGAAGGTATTTTACATTTGTTTTTATTATGTGAAAAGCTCAGCCCATTTTTTAATGAACTGAAAGAAATTGTCAAAGAGTTGAGAGAAAATGAAGAGGTTACTGACTGGAAGAGATTTTTTATGCTGGGAATGAAAGAGAACAAAGAAAATAAGAAACTTGTGAATTTGTTTTTAATCTTGGCGAAAAAGGCAATATGGAAAAGAAGGAATGTAGCTAGAAACAGGGATTTTATTCTAAACTTATGGGTGCTTTTTAAACAGATGGTAGAAAACTATGTGGAAATGTTGTACAATTATTTTAAATTGGAAAACAGGATGGGGGATTTTTATAAAATTTTTACAAGAGATGTTATATGTATTTTTAAACAAAAGCAATTTTTCATGCCAGGAGAAGATGAAAGTTTGTTGTTTTAGTTTCAGGGTTAAACTTGTGTTATGGAGGAGTTTAAAAGATGTGTAAGTGATGTGAATTTTATATTTTATTATTGTTCCTTCAACAGCAACTTTTAATAGTGATTTTAGTTTGACAATGTGATTAATGTAATTGTATGTCTAAGAAAAATTGTTTTGTTTTGTATTGATTGGAATTTCAATTAAAAAAAAAAAAAAAGCACGCCCGATCTCGTCTGATCTCGGAAGCTAAGCAGAGTAGGGCGTGGTTAGTACTTGGATGGGAGACCGCCTGGGAATACCAGGTGCTGTAAGCTTTATGTTTTGTTTCAAAAAAAAAAAAAAAAAGAGTGTCTGAATACCTTAAGTAGCCCACTCTTGGCAGCAGTTTTCGTTTACGGCCATACCACTCTGAGCACGCCCGATCTCGTCTGATCTCGGAAGCTAAGCAGAGTAGGGCCTGGTTAGTACTTGGATGGGAGACCGCCTGGGAATACCAGGTGCTGTAAGCTTTATGTTTTTCTGAAAGTATAAAGAATGTCTTAAGTAGCCCACTCTTG
>NW_027125675.1:0-176098 GCF_024489055.1 Chanodichthys erythropterus | reverse complement strand
GTAGTAGTCTGATCACATGGATGTAACTATTGTGAGTCAAAGTTATAGCGCCACCAAATGGCAGCAAGAAGTGTATCACTTTTAAAATGCTTTGAGATCACCCTCTTATTTTTACCTGATTTGCTTCAAACTTCATCAGTGTAATGTCAATACACAGCAGATGTAGACCTATGACAGGATTTTTGATATTTGAAATATTGTTGCCATGGCAACAGGTCAAACTGTAATAATATTCTTGAGTGTTTTTGAGGCTCTTAACATGCTTCAAATTGCATGAAACTCGACACACACATCAATATTGTCAACCAGTAGACATGGACAAAGCCATAGAAATGGGCGTGGTGGAGGGGCTCAGTAAGCGCCACCTTTTGACAAAAGTGGGGATTAGTTTTTCCTACAGTCACCAAACTCGGTACACATATTATTCTCATCAAGCCGGACAATTTTCTAATTTACATTCATTAGCTCCGACCAACAGGAAGTCAGCTATTTTGGTTTGAATGTTAATTTTTTGAAAAAACAGGCTATGAATTTTATACTACTACTCCTACAGGGTTTATCCAATTTACACCAAGCTTTTTTTAACTTGTTGCTAACACATTGAAGTTGTTTAATTGCAAACAGATTTTGGATATCTCAAACGGTTTGGCCGTGGCGAGGCAACAAATTTATGGCAAGAAAAGGGAAACAAAGTGTTATAACTTCTGCATACATTAATTGATTTTGATGAAACTTTGGCTTAGTCTTCGTTGTACAAGGCTGATCACATGGATTTGACTATTGTGATTCAAAGTCATAGCGCCACCAACTGGAAGCAGAAAATGTGTCACTTTCAGCATACATTGAGATCACCCTCTTATTTTTACCTGATTTGCTTCAAAATTCATCAGAATAATGTTAAAACTTGGCACATGTAATCCTTTGAAAATGGGCAGGGAGGAGGGGCTCTATAACGGCACCTTGTAGTGCAGTAAATGTGGAGTGAATTTGACATAGTCCTTTGATGTTTAACCGTTTTAAGTGCCTATTGCCCGCTGTGCACAGTTGCCCTGAAGCCACCGGGGGTGGCGGTGCCACCGGGCTTGGGCCCGCCATCGCTGCTCGCATGTTTATTTTTTATTATTTTTTTTTTTTTTTTTTTTTTTTTTTTTCCGTCTTCCGGGGCTTTTGGGGGGCCTTAACATGCTCAAAAACTCTTGAAAATTGGCACACACATTGGAATCCGCGGCCATTAGGACGCCGGAGAGGCTGGTACCCGGGCGTGGCAGGGGGGCTCGACAGCGCCCCCTTGAAAAAAGTCTGAAAATTTGGTCCATATATTAAACATGCTTGCACGTATTAGTATGAAACTCGGTACACATATAGACCTCATCGGGCCGAACAACTTTCGCGCTCTAAGTTAATCGCCACGCCAACAGGAAGTCAGCTATTAAGGGTTGTTTGAAAAACGCATGCTCTGGAATTTGATATACTCCTCCTAGACGATTAATCCGATCGCCACCAAACTCGGTCAGCATGAAGTCAAGACACTGATGATTAAAAATTGCCAGGGGATTTTTGATATCTCGAGCGGTTTGGCCGTGGCGAGGCAACGAATTTATGGCGAGAAAAAGGAAACAGGAAATGTGTTATAACGTCTTAATACATATATTGATCTTTATGAAACTTCACGAGTGTGTTCGTTATAGGAGTCTGATCACATGGATGTGACTATTGTGAGTCAAAGTTATAGCGCCACCAACTGGCAGCAGGAAGTGTATCACTTTTGAAATGTTTTGAGATCACCCTCTCATTTTTACCTGATTTGCTTCAAACTTCATCAGTGTAATGTCAATACACAGCAGATGTAGACCTATGACAGGATTTTTGATATTTGAAATATTGTTGCCATGGCAACAGGTCAAACTGTAATAATATTCTTGAGTGTTTTTGAGGCTCTTAACATGCTTCAAATTGCATGAAACTCGACACACACATCAATATTGTCAACCAGTAGACATGGACAAAGCCATAGAAATGGGCGTGGTGGAGGGGCTCAGTAGCGCCACCTTTTGACAAAAGTGGGGGGGTTAGTTTTTCCTACAGTCACCAAACTCGGTACACATATTATTCTCATCAAGCCGGACAATTTTCTAATTTACATTCATTAGCTCCGACCAACAGGAAGTCAGCTATTTTGGTTTGAATGTTAATTTTTTGAAAAAACAGGCTATGAATTTTATACTACTACTCCTACAGGGTTTATCCAATTTACACCAAGCTTTTTTTAACTTGTTGCGAACACATTGAAGTTGTTTAATTGCAAACGGATTTTGGATATCTCAAACGGTTTGGCCGTGGCGAGGCAACGAATTTATGGCGAGAAAAGGGAAACAGGAAATGTGTTATAACTTCTGCATACATTGATTGATGTTTATGAAACTTCAGGAGTGTGTTGGTTGTAGTAGTCTGATCACATGGATGTAACTATTGTGAGTCAAAGTTATAGCGCCACCAAATGGCAGCAAGAAGTGTATCACTTTTAAAATGCTTTGAGATCACCCTCTTATTTTTACCTGATTTGCTTCAAACTTCATCAGTGTAATGTCAATACACAGCAGATGTAGACCTATGACAGGATTTTTGATATTTGAAATATTGTTGCCATGGCAACAGGTCAAACTGTAATAATATTCTTGAGTGTTTTTGAGGCTCTTAACATGCTTCAAATTGCATGAAACTCGACACACACATCAATATTGTCAACCAGTAGACATGGACAAAGCCATAGAAATGGGCGTGGTGGAGGGGCTCAGTAGCGCCACCTTTTGACAAAAGTGGGGGGGTTAGTTTTTCCTACAGTCACCAAACTCGGTACACATATTATTCTCATCAAGCCGGACAATTTTCTAATTTACATTCATTAGCTCCGACCAACAGGAAGTCAGCTATTTTGGTTTGAATGTTAATTTTTTGAAAAAACAGGCTATGAATTTTATACTACTACTCCTACAGTGTTTATCAAATAAACACCAATCTTTTTAACTTGTTGCTAACACATTGAAGTTGTTTAATTGCAAACGGATTTTGGATATCTCAAACGGTTTGGCCGTGGCGAGGCAACGAATTTATGGCAAGAAAAGGAAACAAAGTGTTATAACTTCTGCATACATTAATTGATTTTGATGAAACTTTGGCTTAGTCTTCGTTGTACAAGGCTGATCACATGGATTTGACTATTGTGATTCAAAGTCATAGCGCCACCAACTGGAAGCAGAAAATGTGTCACTTTCAGCATACATTGAGATCACCCTCTTATTTTTACCTGATTTGCTTCAAAATTCATCAGAATAATGTTAAAACTTGGCACATGTAATCCTTTGAAAATGGGCAGGGAGGAGGGGCTCTATAGCGGCACCTTGTAGTGCAGTAAATGTGGAGTGAATTTGACATAGTCCTTTGATGTTTAACCGTTTTAAGTGCCTATTGCCCGCTGTGCACAGTTGCCCTGAAGCCACCGGGGTGGCGGTGCCACCGGGCTTGGGCCCGCCATCGCTGCTCGCAGCTATATTTATTATTATTATTTTTTTTTTTTATTTTTTTTTTTTCGTCTTCCGGGGCTTTTTGGGGGCCTTAACATGCTCAAAAACTCTTGAAAATTGGCACACACATTGGAATCCGCGGCCATTAGGACGCCGGCGCGGCACTGGTACCCGGGCGTGGCAGGGGGGCTCGACAGCGCCCCCTTGAAAAAAGTCTGAAAATTTGGTCCATATATTAAACATGCTTGCACGTATTAGTATGAAACTCGGTACACATATAGACCTCATCGGGCCGAACAACTTTCGCGCTCTAAGTTAATCGCCACGCCAACAGGAAGTCAGCTATTAAGGGTTGTTTGAAAAACGCATGCTCTGGAATTTGATATACTCCTCCTAGACGATTAATCCGATCGCCACCAAACTCGGTCAGCATGAAGTCAAGACACTGATGATTAAAAATTGCCAGGGGATTTTTGATATCTCGAACGGTTTGGCCGTGGCGAGGCAACGAATTTATGGCGAGAAAAAGGAAACAGGAAATGTGTTATAACGTCTTAATACATATATTGATCTTTATGAAACTTCACAAGTGTGTTCGTTATAGGAGTCTGATCACATGGATGTGACTATTGTGAGTCAAAGTTATAGCGCCACCAACTGGCAGCAGGAAGTGTATCACTTTTTGAAATGTTTTGAGATCACCCTCTTATTTTTACCTGATTTGCTTCAAACTTCATCAGTGTAATGTCAATACACAGCAGATGTAGACCTATGACAGGATTTTTGATATTTGAAATATTGTTGCCATGGCAACAGGTCAAACTGTAATAATATTCTTGAGTGTTTTTGAGGCTCTTAACATGCTTCAAATTGCATGAAACTCGACACACACATCAATATTGTCAACCAGTAGACATGGACAAAGCCATAGAAATGGGCGTGGTGGAGGGGCTCAGTAGCGCCACCTTTTGACAAAAGTGGGGGGGTTAGTTTTTCCTACAGTCACCAAACTCGGTACACATATTATTCTCATCAAGCCGGACAATTTTCTAATTTACATTCATTAGCTCCGACCAACAGGAAGTCAGCTATTTTGGTTTGAATGTTAATTTTTTGAAAAAACAGGCTATGAATTTTATACTACTACTCCTACAGGGTTTATCCAATTTACACCAAGCTTTTTTAACTTGTTGCTAACACATTGAAGTTGTTTAATTGCAAACGGATTTTGGATATCTCAAACGGTTTGGCCGTGGCGAGGCAACGAATTTATGGCAAGAAAAGGGAAACAAAGTGTTATAACTTCTGCATACATTAATTGATTTTGATGAAACTTTGGCTTAGTCTTCGTTGTACAAGGCTGATCACATGGATTTGACTATTGTGATTCAAAGTCATAGCGCCACCAACTGGAAGCAGAAAATGTGTCACTTTCAGCATACATTGAGATCACCCTCTTATTTTTACCTGATTTGCTTCAAAATTCATCAGAATAATGTTAAAACTTGGCACATGTAATCCTTTGAAAATGGGCAGGGAGGAGGGGCTCTATAACGGCACCTTGTAGTGCAGTAAATGTGGAGTGAATTTGACATAGTCCTTTGATGTTTAACCGTTTTAAGTGCCTATTGCCTGTCATGCACAGTTGCCCTGAAGCCACCGGGGTGGCGGTGCCACCGGGCTTGGGCCCGCCATCGCTGCTCGCAGCTATATTTAGGGCCCAAGCGAAAATTCGCTAAAGACCCTCTTGTTCATCTAAGGATTATTATTATTTTTTTTTTTTTTATTTTTTTCCGTCTTCCGGGGCTTTTTGGGGGCCTTAACATGCTCAAAAACTCTTGAAAATTGGCACACACATTGGAATCCGCGGCCATTAGGACGCCGGAGAGGCTGGTACCCGGGCGTGGCAGGGGGCTCGACAGCGCCCCCTTGAAAAAAGTCTGAAAATTTGGTCCATATATTAAACATGCTTGCACGTATTAGTATGAAACTCGGTACACATATAGACCTCATCGGGCCGAACAACTTTCGCGCTCTAAGTTAATCGCCACGCCAACAGGAAGTCAGCTATTAAGGGTTGTTTGAAAAACGCATGCTCTGGAATTTGATATACTCCTCCTAGACGATTAATCCGATCGCCACCAAACTCGGTCAGCATGAAGTCAAGACACTGATGATTAAAAATTGCCAGGGGATTTTTGATATCTCGAACGGTTTGGCCGTGGCGAGGCAACGAATTTATGGCGAGAAAAGGGAAACAGGAAATGTGTTATAACGTCTTAATACATTGATTGATGTTTATGAAACTTCATGAGTGTGTTGGTTGTAGTAGTCTGATCACATGGATGTGACTATTGTGAGTCAAAGTTATAGCGCCACCAAATGGCAGCAAGAAGTGTATCACTTTTAAAATGCTTTGAGATCACCCTCTTATTTTTACCTGATTTGCTTCAAACTTCATCAGTGTAATGTCAATACACAGCAGATGTAGACCTATGACAGGATTTTTGATATTTGAAATATTGTTGCCATGGCAACAGGTCAAACTGTAATAATATTCTTGAGTGTTTTTGAGGCTCTTAACATGCTTCAAATTGCATGAAACTCGACACACACATCAATATTGTCAACCAGTAGACATGGACAAAGCCATAGAAATGGGCGTGGTGGAGGGGCTCAGTAGCGCCACCTTTTGACAAAAGTGGGGGGGTTAGTTTTTCCTACAGTCACCAAACTCGGTACACATATTATTCTCATCAAGCCGGACAATTTTCTAATTTACATTCATTAGCTCCGACCAACAGGAAGTCAGCTATTTTGGTTTGAATGTTAATTTTTTGAAAAAACAGGCTATGAATTTTATACTACTACTCCTACAGGGTTTATCCAATTTACACCAAGCTTTTTTTAACTTGTTGCTAACACATTGAAGTTGTTTAATTGCAAACGGATTTTGGATATCTCAAACGGTTTGGCCGTGGCGAGGCAACAAATTTATGGCAAGAAAAGGGAAACAAAGTGTTATAACTTCTGCATACATTAATTGATTTTGATGAAACTTTGGCTTAGTCTTCGTTGTACAAGGCTGATCACATGGATTTGACTATTGTGATTCAAAGTCATAGCGCCACCAACTGGAAGCAGAAAATGTGTCACTTTCAGCATACATTGAGATCACCCTCTTATTTTTACCTGATTTGCTTCAAAATTCATCAGAATAATGTTAAAACTTGGCACATGTAATCCTTTGAAAATGGGCAGGGAGGAGGGGCTCTATAACGGCACCTTGTAGTGCAGTAAATGTGGAGTGAATTTGACATAGTCCTTTGATGTTTAACCGTTTTAAGTGCCTATTGCCCGCTGTGCACAGTTGCCCTGAAGCCACCGGGGTGGCGGTGCCACCGGGCTTGGGCCCGCCATCGCTGCTCGCAGCTATATTTATTTATTTATTTTTTTTTATTTTTTTTTTTTTCCGTCTTCCGGGGCTTTTTGGGGGCCTTAACATGCTCAAAAACTCTTGAAAATTGGCACACACATTGGAATCCGCGGCCATTAGGACGCCGGAGAGGCTGGTACCCGGGCGTGGCAGGGGGGCTCGACAGCGCCCCCATGAAAAAAGTCTGAAAATTTGGTCCATATATTAAACATGCTTGCACGTATTAGTATGAAACTCGGTACACATATAGACCTCATCGGGCCGAACAACTTTCGCGCTCTAAGTTAATCGCCACGCCAACAGGAAGTCAGCTATTAAGGGTTGTTTGAAAAACGCATGCTCTGGAATTTGATATACTCCTCCTAGACGATTAATCCGATCGCCACCAAACTCGGTCAGCATGAAGTCAAGACACTGATGATTAAAAATTGCCAGGGGATTTTTGATATCTCGAACGGTTTGGCCGTGGCGAGGCAACGAATTTATGGCGAGAAAAAGGAAACAGGAAATGTGTTATAACGTCTTAATACATATATTGATCTTTATGAAACTTCACGAGTGTGTTCGTTATAGGAGTCTGATCACATGGATGTGACTATTGTGAGTCAAAGTTATAGCGCCACCAACTGGCAGCAGGAAGTGTATCACTTTTTGAAATGTTTTGAGATCACCCTCTTATTTTTACCTGATTTGCTTCAAACTTCATCAGTGTAATGTCAATACACAGCAGATGTAGACCTATGACAGGATTTTTGATATTTGAAATATTGTTGCCATGGCAACAGGTCAAACTGTAATAATATTCTTGAGTGTTTTTGAGGCTCTTAACATGCTTCAAATTGCATGAAACTCGACACACACATCAATATTGTCAACCAGTAGACATGGACAAAGCCATAGAAATGGGCGTGGTGGAGGGGCTCAGTAGCGCCACCTTTTGACAAAAGTGGGGGGTTAGTTTTTCCTACAGTCACCAAACTCGGTACACATATTGTTCTCATCAAGCCGGACAATTTTCTAATTTACATTCATTAGCTCCGACCAACAGGAAGTCAGCTATTTTGGTTTGAATGTTAATTTTTTGAAAAAACAGGCTATGAATTTTATACTACTACTCCTACAGGGTTTATCCAATTTACACCAAGCTTTTTTTAACTTGTTGCTAACACATTGAAGTTGTTTAATTGCAAACGGATTTTGGATATCTCAAACGGTTTGGCCGTGGCGAGGCAACGAATTTATGGCAAGAAAAGGGAAACAAAGTGTTATAACTTCTGCATACATTAATTGATTTTGATGAAACTTTGGCTTAGTCTTCGTTGTACAAGGCTGATCACATGGATTTGACTATTGTGATTCAAAGTCATAGCGCCACCAACTGGAAGCAGAAAATGTGTCACTTTCAGCATACATTGAGATCACCCTCTTATTTTTACCTGATTTGCTTCAAAATTCATCAGAATAATGTTAAAACTTGGCACATGTAATCCTTTGAAAATGGGCAGGGAGGAGGGGCTCTATAACGGCACCTTGTAGTGCAGTAAATGTGGAGTGAATTTGACATAGTCCTTTGATGTTTAACCGTTTTAAGTGCCTATTGCCCGCTGTGCACAGTTGCCCTGAAGCCACCGGGGTGGCGGTGCCACCGGGCTTGGGCCCGCCATCGCTGCTCGCAGCTATATTTATTATTATTATTTTTTTTTTTTTTTCCGTCTTCCGGGGCTTTTTGGGGGCCTTAACATGCTCAAAAACTCTTGAAAATTGGCACACACATTGGAATCCGCGGCCATTAGGACGCCGGAGAGGCTGGTACCTGGGCGTGGCAGGGGGGCTCGACAGCGCCCCCTTGAAAAAAGTCTGAAAATTTGGTCCATATATTAAACATGCTTGCACGTATTAGTATGAAACTCGGTACACATATAGACCTCATCGGGCCGAACAACTTTCGCGCTCTAAGTTAATCGCCACGCCAACAGGAAGTCAGCTATTAAGGGTTGTTTGAAAAACGCATGCTCTGGAATTTGATATACTCCTCCTAGACGATTAATCCGATCGCCACCAAACTCGGTCAGCATGAAGTCAAGACACTGATGATTAAAAATTGCCAGGGGATTTTTGATATCTCGAACGGTTTGGCCGTGGCGAGGCAACGAATTTATGGCGAGAAAAGGGAAACAGGAAATGTGTTATAACTTCTGCATACATTGATTGATGTTTATGAAACTTCAGGAGTGTGTTGGTTGTAGTAGTCTGATCACATGGATGTAACTATTGTGAGTCAAAGTTATAGCGCCACCAAATGGCAGCAAGAAGTGTATCACTTTTAAAATGCTTTGAGATCACCCTCTTATTTTTACCTGATTTGCTTCAAACTTCATCAGTGTAATGTCAATACACAGCAGATGTAGACCTATGACAGGATTTTTGATATTTGAAATATTGTTGCCATGGCAACAGGTCAAACTGTAATAATATTCTTGAGTGTTTTTGAGGCTCTTAACATGCTTCAAATTGCATGAAACTCGACACACACATCAATATTGTCAACCAGTAGACATGGACAAAGCCATAGAAATGGGCGTGGTGGAGGGCTCAGTAGCGCCACCTTTTGACAAAAGTGGGGGGGTTAGTTTTTCCTACAGTCACCAAACTCGGTACACATATTATTCTCATCAAGCCGGACAATTTTCTAATTTACATTCATTAGCTCCGACCAACAGGAAGTCAGCTATTTTGGTTTGAATGTTAATTTTTTGAAAAAACAGGCTATGAATTTTATACTACTACTCCTACAGGGTTTATCCAATTTACACCAAGCTTTTTTTAACTTGTTGCTAACACATTGAAGTTGTTTAATTGCAAACAGATTTTGGATATCTCAAACGGTTTGGCCGTGGCGAGGCAACAAATTTATGGCAAGAAAAGGGAAACAAAGTGTTATAACTTCTGCATACATTAATTGATTTTGATGAAACTTTGGCTTAGTCTTCGTTGTACAAGGCTGATCACATGGATTTGACTATTGTGATTCAAAGTCATAGCGCCACCAACTGGAAGCAGAAAATGTGTCACTTTCAGCATACATTGAGATCACCCTCTTATTTTTACCTGATTTGCTTCAAAATTCATCAGAATAATGTTAAAACTTGGCACATGTAATCCTTTGAAAATGGGCAGGGAGGAGGGGCTCTATAACGGCACCTTGTAGTGCAGTAAATGTGGAGTGAATTTGACATAGTCCTTTGATGTTTAACCGTTTTAAGTGCCTATTGCCCGCTGTGCACAGTTGCCCTGAAGCCACCGGGGTGGCGGTGCCACCGGGCTTGGGCCCGCCATCGCTGCTCGCAGCTATATTTATTTATTTATTTTTTTTTATTTTTTTTTTTTTCCGTCTTCCGGGGCTTTTTGGGGGCCTTAACATGCTCAAAAACTCTTGAAAATTGGCACACACATTGGAATCCGCGGCCATTAGGACGCCGGAGAGGCTGGTACCCGGGCGTGGCAGGGGGGCTCGACAGCGCCCCCATGAAAAAAGTCTGAAAATTTGGTCCATATATTAAACATGCTTGCACGTATTAGTATGAAACTCGGTACACATATAGACCTCATCGGGCCGAACAACTTTCGCGCTCTAAGTTAATCGCCACGCCAACAGGAAGTCAGCTATTAAGGGTTGTTTGAAAAACGCATGCTCTGGAATTTGATATACTCCTCCTAGACGATTAATCCGATCGCCACCAAACTCGGTCAGCATGAAGTCAAGACACTGATGATTAAAAATTGCCAGGGGATTTTTGATATCTCGAACGGTTTGGCCGTGGCGAGGCAACGAATTTATGGCGAGAAAAAGGAAACAGGAAATGTGTTATAACGTCTTAATACATATATTGATCTTTATGAAACTTCACGAGTGTGTTCGTTATAGGAGTCTGATCACATGGATGTGACTATTGTGAGTCAAAGTTATAGCGCCACCAACTGGCAGCAGGAAGTGTATCACTTTTTGAAATGTTTTGAGATCACCCTCTTATTTTTAACTGATTTGCTTCAAACTTCATCAGTGTAATGTCAATACACAGCAGATGTAGACCTATGACAGGATTTTTGATATTTGAAATATTGTTGCCATGGCAACAGGTCAAACAGTAATAATATTCTTGAGTGTTTTTGAGGCTCTTAACATGCTTCAAATTGCATGAAACTCGACACACACATCAATATTGTCAACCAGTACACATGGACAAAGCCATAGAAATGGGCGTGGTGGAGGGGCTCAGTAGCGCCACCTTTTGACAAAAGTGGGGGGGTTAGTTTTTCCTACAGTCACCAAACTCGGTACACATATTATTCTCATCAAGCCGGACAATTTTCTAATTTACATTCATTAGCTCCGACCAACAGGAAGTCAGCTATTTTGGTTTGAATGTTAATTTTTTGAAAAAACAGGCTATGAATTTTATACTACTACTCCTACAGGGTTTATCCAATTTACACCAAGCTTTTTTTAACTTGTTGCGAACACATTGAAGTTGTTTAATTGCAAACGGATTTTGGATATCTCGAACGGTTTGGCCGTGGCGAGGCAACGAATTTATGGCGAGAAAAAGGAAACAGGAAATGTGTTATAACGTCTTAATACATATATTGATCTTTATGAAACTTCACGAGTGTGTTCGTTATAGGAGTCTGATCACATGGATGTGACTATTGTGAGTCAAAGTTATAGCGCCACCAACTGGCAGCAGGAAGTGTATCACTTTTTGAAATGTTTTGAGATCACCCTCTTATTTTTACCTGATTTGCTTCAAACTTCATCAGTGTAATGTCAATACACAGCAGATGTAGACCTATGACAGGATTTTTGATATTTGAAATATTGTTGCCATGGCAACAGGTCAAACTGTAATAATATTCTTGAGTGTTTTTGAGGCTCTTAACATGCTTCAAATTGCATGAAACTCGACACACACATCAATATTGTCAACCAGTAGACATGGACAAAGCCATAGAAATGGGCGTGGTGGAGGGGCTCAGTAGCGCTACCTTTTGACAAAAGTGGGGGTTTAGTTTTTCCTACAGTCACCAAACTCGGTACACATATTGTTCTCATCAAGCCGGACAATTTTCTAATTTACATTCATTAGCTCCGACCAACAGGAAGTCAGCTATTTTGGTTTGAATGTTAATTTTTTAAAAAACAGGCTATGAATTTTATACTACTACTCCTACAGGGTTTATCCAATTTACACCAAGCTTTTTTAACTTGTTGCTAACACATTGAAGTTGTTTAATTGCAAACGGATTTTGGATATCTCAAACGGTTTGGCCGTGGCGAGGCAACGAATTTATGGCAAGAAAAGGGAAACAAAGTGTTATAACTTCTGCATACATTAATTGATTTTGATGAAACTTTGGCTTAGTCTTCGTTGTACAAGGCTGATCACATGGATTTGACTATTGTGATTCAAAGTCATAGCGCCACCAACTGGAAGCAGAAAATGTGTCACTTTCAGCATACATTGAGATCACCCTCTTATTTTTACCTGATTTGCTTCAAAATTCATCAGAATAATGTTAAAACTTGGCACATGTAATCCTTTGAAAATGGGCAGGGAGGAGGGGCTCTATAACGGCACCTTGTAGTGCAGTAAATGTGGAGTGAATTTGACATAGTCCTTTGATGTTTAACCGTTTTAAGTGCCTATTGCCCGCTGTGCACAGTTGCCCTGAAGCCACCGGGGTGGCGGTGCCACCGGGCTTGGGCCCGCCATCGCTGCTCGCAGCTATATATATATTTTTTTTTTCCGTCTTCCGGGGCTTTTTGGGGGCCTTAACATGCTCAAAAACTCTTGAAAATTGGCACACACATTGGAATCCGCGGCCATTAGGACGCCGGAGAGGCTGGTACCCGGGCGTGGCAGGGGGGCTCGACAGCGCCCCCTTGAAAAAAGTCTGAAAATTTGGTCCATATATTAAACATGCTTGCACGTATTAGTATGAAACTCGGTACACATATAGACCTCATCGGGCCGAACAACTTTCGCGCTCTAAGTTAATCGCCACGCCAACAGGAAGTCAGCTATTAAGGGTTGTTTGAAAAACGCATGCTCTGGAATTTGATATACTCCTCCTAGACGATTAATCCGATCGCCACCAAACTCGGTCAGCATGAAGTCAAGACACTGATGATTAAAAATTGCCAGCGGATTTTTGATATCTCGAACGGTTTGGCCGTGGCGAGGCAACGAATTTATGGCGAGAAAAAGGAAACAGGAAATGTGTTATAACGTCTGCATACATATATTGATCTTTATGAAACTTCACAAGTGTGTTGGTTGTAGTAGTCCGATCCCATGGATGTGACTATTGTGAGTCAAAGTTATAGCGCCACCAACTGGCAGCAGGAAGTGTATCACTTTTTGATATGCTTTGAGATCACCCTCTTATTTTTACCTGATTTGCTTCAAACTTCATCAGTGTAATGTTAATATACAGCAGATGTAGACCTATGACAGGATATTTGATATTTGAAGTATTATTGCCATGGCAACAGGTCAAACTGTAATAATATTCTTGAGTGTTTTTGAGGCTCTTAACATGCTTCAAATTGCATGAAACTCGACACACACATCAATATTGTCAACCAGTAGACATGGACAAAGCCATAGAAATGGGCGTGGTGGAGGGGCTCAGTAGCGCCACCTTTTGACAAAAGTGGGGGTTAGTTTTTCCTACAGTCACCAAACTCGGTACACATATTGTTCTCACCAAGCCGGACAATTTTCTAATTTACATTCTTTAGCTCCGACCAACAGGAAGTCGGCTATTTTTTTTTAATGTTAATTTTTTGAAAAAACAGGCTATGAATTTTATACTACTACTCCTACAGGGTTTATCCAATTTACACCAAGCTTTTTTTTAACTTGTTGCTAACATATTGAAGTTGTTTGATTGCAAACGGATTTTGGATACCTCAAACGGTTTGGCCGTGGCGAGGCAACGAATTTATGGCAAGAAAAGGGAAACAAAGTGTTATAACTTTTGCATACATTAATTGATTTTGATGAAACTTCGGTTTAGTCTTCGTTGTACAAGGCTGATCACATGGATGTGACTATTGTGATTCAAAGTCATAGCGCCACCAACTGGAAGCAGAAAATGTGTCACTTTCAGCATACATTGAGATCACCCTCTTATTTTTACCTGGTTTGCTTCAAAATTCATCAGAATAATGTTAAAACTTGGCACATGTAAACCTTTGAAAATGAGCTGGGAGGAGGGGCTCTATAGCGGCACCTTGTAGTGCAGTAAATGTGGAGTGAATTTGACATAGTCCTTTGATGTTTTACTGTTTTAAATGCCTATTGCCTGTCATGCACAGTTGCCCTGAAGCCACCGGGGTGGCGGTGCCACCGGGCTTGGGCCCGCCATCGCTGCTCGCAGCTATATTTATTATTATTATTTTTTTTTTTTTTCCGTCTTCCGGGGCTTTTTGGGGGCCTTAACATGCTCAAAAACTCTTGAAAATTGGCACACACATTGGAATCCGCGGCCATTAGGACGCCGGAGAGGCTGGTACCTGGGCGTGGCAGGGGGGCTCGACAGCGCCCCCTTGAAAAAAGTCTGAAAATTTGGTCCATATATTAAACATGCTTGCACGTATTAGTATGAAACTCGGTACACATATAGACCTCATCGGGCCGAACAACTTTCGCGCTCTAAGTTAATCGCCACGCCAACAGGAAGTCAGCTATTAAGGGTTGTTTGAAAAACGCATGCTCTGGAATTTGATATACTCCTCCTAGACGATTAATCCGATCGCCACCAAACTCGGTCAGCATGAAGTCAAGACACTGATGATTAAAAATTGCCAGGGGATTTTTGATATCTCGAACGGTTTGGCCGTGGCGAGGCAACGAATTTATGGCGAGAAAAGGGAAACAGGAAATGTGTTATAACTTCTGCATACATTGATTGATGTTTATGAAACTTCAGGAGTGTGTTGGTTGTAGTAGTCTGATCACATGGATGTAACTATTGTGAGTCAAAGTTATAGCGCCACCAAATGGCAGCAAGAAGTGTATCACTTTTAAAATGCTTTGAGATCACCCTCTTATTTTTACCTGATTTGCTTCAAACTTCATCAGTGTAATGTCAATACACAGCAGATGTAGACCTATGACAGGATTTTTGATATTTGAAATATTGTTGCCATGGCAACAGGTCAAACTGTAATAATATTCTTGAGTGTTTTTGAGGCTCTTAACATGCTTCAAATTGCATGAAACTCGACACACACATCAATATTGTCAACCAGTAGACATGGACAAAGCCATAGAAATGGGCGTGGTGGAGGGGCTCAGTAGCGCCACCTTTTGACAAAAGTGGGGGGGTTAGTTTTTCCTACAGTCACCAAACTCGGTACACATATTATTCTCATCAAGCCGGACAATTTTCTAATTTACATTCATTAGCTCCGACCAACAGGAAGTCAGCTATTTTGGTTTGAATGTTAATTTTTTGAAAAAACAGGCTATGAATTTTATACTACTACTCCTACAGGGTTTATCCAATTTACACCAAGCTTTTTTTAACTTGTTGCTAACA
The DNA here is from genome assembly GCF_024489055.1 of Chanodichthys erythropterus. Taxonomy (NCBI): domain Eukaryota; kingdom Metazoa; phylum Chordata; class Actinopteri; order Cypriniformes; family Xenocyprididae; genus Chanodichthys; species Chanodichthys erythropterus. Next base: position 160,534 of record NW_027125675.1, on the reverse strand, counting down.
CATTGAAGTTGTTTAATTGCAAACAGATTTTGGATATCTCAAACGGTTTGGCCGTGGCGAGGCAACAAATTTATGGCAAGAAAAGGGAAACAAAGTGTTATAACTTCTGCATACATTAATTGATTTTGATGAAACTTTGGCTTAGTCTTCGTTGTACAAGGCTGATCACATGGATTTGACTATTGTGATTCAAAGTCATAGCGCCACCAACTGGAAGCAGAAAATGTGTCACTTTCAGCATACATTGAGATCACCCTCTTATTTTTACCTGATTTGCTTCAAAATTCATCAGAATAATGTTAAAACTTGGCACATGTAATCCTTTGAAAATGGGCAGGGAGGAGGGGCTCTATAACGGCACCTTGTAGTGCAGTAAATGTGGAGTGAATTTGACATAGTCCTTTGATGTTTAACCGTTTTAAGTGCCTATTGCCCGCTGTGCACAGTTGCCCTGAAGCCACCGGGGTGGCGGTGCCACCGGGCTTGGGCCCGCCATCGCTGCTCGCAGCTATATTTATTTATTTATTTTTTTTTATTTTTTTTTTTTCCGTCTTCCGGGGCTTTTTGGGGGCCTTAACATGCTCAAAAACTCTTGAAAATTGGCACACACATTGGAATCCGCGGCCATTAGGACGCCGGAGAGGCTGGTACCCGGGCGTGGCAGGGGGGCTCGACAGCGCCCCCATGAAAAAAGTCTGAAAATTTGGTCCATATATTAAACATGCTTGCACGTATTAGTATGAAACTCGGTACACATATAGACCTCATCGGGCCGAACAACTTTCGCGCTCTAAGTTAATCGCCACGCCAACAGGAAGTCAGCTATTAAGGGTTGTTTGAAAAACGCATGCTCTGGAATTTGATATACTCCTCCTAGACGATTAATCCGATCGCCACCAAACTCGGTCAGCATGAAGTCAAGACACTGATGATTAAAAATTGCCAGGGGATTTTTGATATCTCGAACGGTTTGGCCGTGGCGAGGCAACGAATTTATGGCGAGAAAAAGGAAACAGGAAATGTGTTATAACGTCTTAATACATATATTGATCTTTATGAAACTTCACGAGTGTGTTCGTTATAGGAGTCTGATCACATGGATGTGACTATTGTGAGTCAAAGTTATAGCGCCACCAACTGGCAGCAGGAAGTGTATCACTTTTTGAAATGTTTTGAGATCACCCTCTTATTTTTACCTGATTTGCTTCAAACTTCATCAGTGTAATGTCAATACACAGCAGATGTAGACCTATGACAGGATTTTTGATATTTGAAATATTGTTGCCATGGCAACAGGTCAAACTGTAATAATATTCTTGAGTGTTTTTGAGGCTCTTAACATGCTTCAAATTGCATGAAACTCGACACACACATCAATATTGTCAACCAGTAGACATGGACAAAGCCATAGAAATGGGCGTGGTGGAGGGGCTCAGTAGCGCTACCTTTTGACAAAAGTGGGGGTTAGTTTTTCCTACAGTCACCAAACTCGGTACACATATTGTTCTCATCAAGCCGGACAATTTTCTAATTTACATTCATTAGCTCCGACCAACAGGAAGTCAGCTATTTTGGTTTGAATGTTAATTTTTTAAAAAACAGGCTATGAATTTTATACTACTACTCCTACAGGGTTTATCCAATTTACACCAAGCTTTTTTTAACTTGTTGCTAACACATTGAAGTTGTTTAATTGCAAACGGATTTTGGATATCTCAAACGGTTTGGCCGTGGCGAGGCAACGAATTTATGGCAAGAAAAGGGAAACAAAGTGTTATAACTTCTGCATACATTAATTGATTTTGATGAAACTTTGGCTTAGTCTTCGTTGTACAAGGCTGATCACATGGATTTGACTATTGTGATTCAAAGTCATAGCGCCACCAACTGGAAGCAGAAAATGTGTCACTTTCAGCATACATTGAGATCACCCTCTTATTTTTACCTGATTTGCTTCAAAATTCATCAGAATAATGTTAAAACTTGGCACATGTAATCCTTTGAAAATGGGCAGGGAGGAGGGGCTCTATAACGGCACCTTGTAGTGCAGTAAATGTGGAGTGAATTTGACATAGTCCTTTGATGTTTAACCGTTTTAAGTGCCTATTGCCCGCTGTGCACAGTTGCCCTGAAGCCACCGGGGTGGCGGTGCCACCGGGCTTGGGCCCGCCATCGCTGCTCGCAGCTATATATTTTTTTTTTTCCGTCTTCCGGGGCTTTTTGGGGGCCTTAACATGCTCAAAAACTCTTGAAAATTGGCACACACATTGGAATCCGCGGCCATTAGGACGCCGGAGAGGCTGGTATCCGGGCGTGGCAGGGGGGCTCGACAGCGCCCCCTTGAAAAAAGTCTGAAAATTTGGTCCATATATTAAACATGCTTGCACGTATTAGTATGAAACTCGGTACACATATAGACCTCATCGGGCCGAACAACTTTCGCGCTCTAAGTTAATCGCCACGCCAACAGGAAGTCAGCTATTAAGGGTTGTTTGAAAAACGCATGCTCTGGAATTTGATATACTCCTCCTAGACGATTAATCCGATCGCCACCAAACTCGGTCAGCATGAAGTCAAGACACTGATGATTAAAAATTGCCAGGGGATTTTTGATATCTCGAACGGTTTGGCCGTGGCGAGGCAACGAATTTATGGCGAGAAAAAGGAAACAGGAAATGTGTTATAACGTCTTAATACATATATTGATCTTTATGAAACTTCACGAGTGTGTTCGTTATAGGAGTCTGATCACATGGATGTGACTATTGTGAGTCAAAGTTATAGCGCCACCAACTGGCAGCAGGAAGTGTATTACTTTTTGAAATGTTTTGAGATCACCCTGTTATTTTTACCTGATTTGCTTCAAACTTCATCAGTGTAATGTCAATACACAGCAGATGTAGACCTATGACAGGATTTTTGATATTTGAAATATTGTTGCCATGGCAACAGGTCAAACTGTAATAATATTCTTGAGTGTTTTTGAGGCTCTTAACATGCTTCAAATTGCATGAAACTCGACACACACATCAATATTGTCAACCAGTAGACATGGACAAAGCCATAGAAATGGGCGTGGTGGAGGGGCTCAGTAGCGCCACCTTTTGCCAAAAGTGGGGGTTAGTTTTTCCTACAGTCACCAAACTCGGTACACATATTATTCTCATCAAGCCGGACAATTTTCTAATTTACATTCATTAGCTCCGACCAACAGGAAGTCAGCTATTTTGGTTTGAATGTTAATTTTTTGAAAAAACAGGCTATGAATTTTATACTACTACTCCTACAGGGTTTATCCAATTTACTCCAAGCTTATATTAACTTGTTGCGAACACATTGAAGTTGTTTAATTGCAAACGGATTTTGGATATCTCAAACGGTTTGGCCGTGGCGAGGCAACGAATTTATGGCGAGAAAAGGGAAACAGGAAATGTGTTATAACTTCTGCATACATTGATTGATGTTTATGAAACTTCAGGAGTGTGTTGGTTGTAGTAGTCTGATCACATGGATGTAACTATTGTGAGTCAAAGTTATAGCGCCACCAAATGGCAGCAAGAAGTGTATCACTTTTAAAATGCTTTGAGATCACCCTCTTATTTTTACCTGATTTGCTTCAAACTTCATCAGTGTAATGTCAATACACAGCAGATGTAGACCTATGACAGGATTTTTGATATTTGAAATATTGTTGCCATGGCAACAGGTCAAACTGTAATAATGTTCTTGAGTGTTTTTGAGGCTCTTAACATGCTTCAAATTGCATGAAACTCGACACACACATCAATATTGTCAACCAGTAGACATGGACAAAGCCATAGAAATGGGCGTGGTGAAGGGGCTCAGTAGCGCCACCTTTTGTCAAAAGTGGGGGGGTTAGTTTTTCCTACAGTCACCAAACTCGGTACACATATTGTTCTCATCAAGCCGGACAATTTTCTAATTAGGGCCCAAGCGAATTAAGTGCGCAGGGCCCTCTTGTTCTTCTAAGGATTATTATTAGGGCCCAAGCGAATTAAGCGCGCAGGGCCCTCTTGTTCTTCTAAGGATTTTTTTTTTTTTTTTTTCCGTGTTCCGGGGCTTTTTGGGGGCCTTAACATGCACAAAAACTCTTGAAAATTGGCACACACATTGGAATCCGCGGCCATTAGGACGCCCCAGAGGCTGGTATCCGGGCATGGCAGGGGCTCGACAGCGCCCCCTTGAAAAAAAGTCTGAAAATTTGGTCCATATATTAAACACGCTTGCACGTATTAGTATGAAACTCGGTACACATATAGACCTCATCGGGCCGAACAACTTTCGTACTCTAAGTTAAATTCCACGCCAACAGGAAGTCAGCTATTAAGGGTTGTTTGAAAAACGCATGCTCTGGAATTTGATATACTCCTCCTAGACGATTAATCCGATCGCCACCAAACTCGGTCAGCATGAAGTCAAGACACTGATGATTAAAAATTGCCAGGGGATTTTTGATATCTCGAACGGTTTGGCCGTGGCGAGGCAACGAATTTATGGCGAGAAAAAGGAAACAGGAAATGTGTTATAACGTCTGCATACATATATTGATCTTTATGAAACTTCACGAGTGTGTTAGTTGTAGTAGTCTGATCACATGGATGTGACTATTGTGAGTCAAAGTTATAGCACCACCAACTGGCAGCAGGAAGTGTATCACTTTTTGAAATGCTTTGAGATCACCCTCTTATTTTTACCTGATTTGCTTCAAACTTCATCAGTGTAATGTCAATACACAGCAGATGTAGACCTATGACAGGATTTTTGATATTTGAAATATTGTTGCCATGGCAACAGGTCAAACTGTAATAATATTCTTGAGTGTTTTTGAGGCTCTTAACATGCTTCAAATTGCATGAAACTCGACACACACATCAATATTGTCAACCAGTAGACATGGACAAAGCCATAGAAATGGGCGTGGTGAAGGGGCTCAGTAGCGCCACCTTTTGTCAAAAGTGGGGGTTAGTTTTTCCTACAGTCACCAAACTCGGTACACATATTGTTCTCATCAAGCTGGACAATTTTCTAATTTACATTCATTAGCTCCAACCAACAGGAAGTCGGCTATTTTTGTTTGAATGTTAATTTTTTGAAAAAACAGGCTATGAATTTTATACTACTACTCCTACAGGGTTTATCCAATTTACACCAAGCTTTTTTTAACTTGTTGCTAACACATTGAAGTTGTTTAATTGCAAACGGATTTTGGATATCTCAAACGGTTTGGCCGTGGCGAGGCAACGAATTTATGGCAAGAAAAGGGAAACAAAGTGTTATAACTTCTGCATACATTAATTGATTTTGATGAAACTTTGGCTTAGTCTTTGTTGTACAAGGCTGATCACATGGATTTGACTATTGTGATTCAAAGTCATAGCGCCACCAACTGGAAGCAGAAAATGTGTCACTTTCAGCATACATTGAGATCACCCTCTTATTTTTACCTGATTTGCTTAAAAATTCATCAGAATAATGTTAAAACTTGGCACATGTAATCCTTGAAAATGGGCAGGGAGGAGGGGCTCTATAGCGGCACCTTGTAGTGCAGTAAATGTGGAGTGAATTTGACATAGTCCTTTGATGTTTAACCATTTTAAGTGCCTATTGCCCGCTGTGCACAGTTGCCCTGAAGCCACCGGGGTGGCGGTGCCACCGGGCTTGGGCCCGCCATCGCTGCTCGCAGCTATATTTTTCTTTAGGATTATTAGGGCCAAAGCCCTATAAGGGGCTGAAGGCCCTTTTGTTTTCTTTAGGATTATTATTAGGGCCCAAGCGAAAATTCGCGCAGGGCCCTCTTGTTCTTCTAAGGATTATTAGGGCCCAAGCGAAAATTCGCGCAGGGCCCTCTTGTTCTTCTAAGGATTATTATTATTATTAGGGCCCAAGCGAAAATTCGCGCAGGGCCCTCTTGTTCTTCTAAGGATTATTATTTTTTTTTTTTTTTTTTTTTTCCGTCTTCCGGGGCTTTTTGGGGGCCTTAACATGCTCAAAAACTCTTGAAAATTGGCACACACATTGGAATCCGCGGCCATTAGGACGCCGGAGAGGCTGGTACCTGGGCGTGGCAGGGGGGCTCGACAGCGCCCCCTTGAAAAAAGTCTGAAAATTTGGTCCATATATTAAACATGCTTGCACGTATTAGTATGAAACTCGGTACACATATAGACCTCATCGGGCCGAACAACTTTCGCGCTCTAAGTTAATCGCCACGCCAACAGGAAGTCAGCTATTAAGGGTTGTTTGAAAAACGCATGCTCTGGAATTTGATATACTCCTCCTAGACGATTAATCCGATCGCCACCAAACTCGGTCAGCATGAAGTCAAGACACTGATGATTAAAAATTGCCAGGGGATTTTTGATATCTCGAACGGTTTGGCCGTGGCGAGGCAACGAATTTATGGCGCGAAAAGGGAAACAGGAAATGTGTTATAACTTCTGCATACATTGATTGATGTTTATGAAACTTCAGGAGTGTGTTGGTTGTAGTAGTCTGATCACATGGATGTAACTATTGTGAGTCAAAGTTATAGCGCCACCGAATGGCAGCAAGAAGTGTATCACTTTTAAAATGCTTTGAGATCACCCTCTTATTTTTACCTGATTTGCTTCAAACTTCATCAGTGTAATGTCAATACACAGCAGATGTAGACCTATGACAGGATTTTTGATATTTGAAATATTGTTGCCATGGCAACAGGTCAAACTGTAATAATATTCTTGAGTGTTTTTGAGGCTCTTAACATGCTTCAAATTGCATGAAACTCGACACACACATCAATATTGTCAACCAGTAGACATGGACAAAGCCATAGAAATGGGCGTGGTGGAGGGGCTCAGTAGCGCCACCTTTTGACAAAAGTGGGGAGGTTAGTTTTTCCTACAGTCACCAAACTCGGTACACATATTATTCTCATCAAGCCGGACAATTTTCTAATTTACATTCATTAGCTCCGACCAACAGGAAGTTGGCTATTTTGGTTTGAATGTAATTTTTTTGAAAAAACAGGCTATGAATTTTATACTACTACTCCTACAGGGTTTATCCAATTTACACCAAGCTTTTTTTAACTTGTTGCTAACACATTGAAGTTGTTTAATTGCAAACGGATTTTGGATATCTCAAACGGTTTGGCCGTGGCGAGGCAACGAATTTATGGCAAGAAAAGGGAAACAAAGTGTTATAACTTCTGCATACATTAATTGATTTTGATGAAACTTTGGCTTAGTCTTCGTTGTACAAGGCTGATCACATGGATTTGACTATTGTGATTCAAAGTCATAGCGCCACCAACTGGAAGCAGAAAATGTGTCACTTTCAGCATACATTGAGATCACCCTCTTATTTTTACCTGATTTGCTTAAAAATTCATCAGAATAATGTTAAAACTTGGCACATGTAATCCTTTGAAAATGGGCAGGGAGGAGGGGCTCTATAACGGCACCTTGTAGTGCAGTAAATGTGGAGTGAATTTGACATAGTCCTTTGATGTTTAACCGTTTTAAGTGCCTATTGCCCGCTGTGCACAGTTGCCCTGAAGCCACCGGGGTGGCGGTGCCACCGGGCTTGGGCCCGCCATCGCTGCTCGCAGCTATATTTATTATTATTATTATTTTTTTTTTTTTTTTTTTCCGTCTTCCGGGGCTTTTTGGGGGCCTTAACATGCTCAAAAACTCTTGAAAATTGGCACACACATTGGAATCTGCGGCCATTAGGACGCCGGAGAGGCTGGTACCCGGGCGTGGCAGGGGGGCTCGACAGCGCCCCCTTGAAAAAAGTCTGAAAATTTGGTCCATATATTAAACATGCTTGCACGTATTAGTATGAAACTCAGTACACATATAGACCTCATCGGGCCGAACAACTTTCGCGCTCTAAGTTAATCGCCACGCCAACAGGAAGTCAGCTATTAAGGGTTGTTTGAAAAACGCATGCTCTGGAATTTGATATACTCCTCCTAGACGATTAATCCGATCGCCACCAAACTCGGTCAGCATGAAGTCAAGACACTGATGATTAAAAATTGCCAGGGGATTTTTGATATCTCGAACGGTTTGGCCGTGGCGAGGCAACAAATTTATGGCGAGAAAAAGGAAACAGGAAATGTGTTATAACGTCTTAATACATATATTGATCTTTATGAAACTTCACGAGTGTGTTCGTTATAGGAGTCTGATCACATGGATGTGACTATTGTGAGTCAAAGTTATAGCGCCACCAACTGGCAGCAGGAAGTGTATCACTTTTTGAAATGTTTTGAGATCACCCTCTTATTTTTACCTGATTTGCTTCAAACTTCATCAGTGTAATGTCAATACACAGCAGATGTAGACCTATGACAGGATTTTTGATATTTGAAATATTGTTGCCATGGCAACAGGTCAAACTGTAATAATATTCTTGAGTGTTTTTGAGGCTCTTAACATGCTTCAAATTGCATGAAACTCGACACACACATCAATATTGTCAACCAGTACACATGGACAAAGCCATAGAAATGGGCGTGGTGGAGGGGCTCAGTAGCGCCACCTTTTGACAAAAGTGGGGGTTAGTTTTTCTACAGTCACCAAACTCGGTACACATATTATTCTCATCAAGCCGGACAATTTTCTAATTTACATTCATTAGCTCCGACCAACAGGAAGTCAGCTATTTTGGTTTGAATGTTAATTTTTTGAAAAAACAGGCTATGAATTTTATACTACTACTCCTACAGGGTTTATCCAATTTACACCAAGCTTTTTTTAACTTGTTGCGAACACATTGAAGTTGTTTAATTGCAAACGGATTTTGGATATCTCAAACGGTTTGGCCGTGGCGAGGCAACGAATTTATGGCGAGAAAAAGGAAACAGGAAATGTGTTATAACGTCTGCATACATATATTGATCTTTATGAAACTTCACGAGTGTGTTAGTTGTAGTAGTCTGATCACATGGATGTGACTATTGTGAGTCAAAGTTATAGCACCACCAACTGGCAGCAGGAAGTGTATCACTTTTTGAAATGCTTTGAGATCACCCTCTTATTTTTACCTGATTTGCTTCAAACTTCATCAGTGTAATGTCAATACACAGCAGATGTAGACCTATGACAGGATTTTTGATATTTGAAATATTGTTGCCATGGCAACAGGTCAAACTGTAATAATATTCTTGAGTGTTTTTGAGGCTCTTAACATGCTTCAAATTGCATGAAACTCGACACACACATCAATATTGTCAACCAGTAGACATGGACAAAGCCATAGAAATGGGCGTGGTGAAGGGGCTCAGTAGCGCCACCTTTTGTCAAAAGTGGGGGTTAGTTTTTCCTACAGTCACCAAACTCGGTACACATATTGTTCTCATCAAGCTGGACAATTTTCTAATTTACATTCATTAGCTCCAACCAACAGGAAGTCGGCTATTTTTGTTTGAATGTTAATTTTTTGAAAAAACAGGCTATGAATTTTATACTACTACTCCTACAGGGTTTATCCAATTTACACCAAGCTTTTTTTAACTTGTTGCTAACACATTGAAGTTGTTTAATTGCAAACGGATTTTGGATATCTCAAACGGTTTGGCCGTGGCGAGGCAACGAATTTATGGCAAGAAAAGGGAAACAAAGTGTTATAACTTCTGCATACATTAATTGATTTTGATGAAACTTTGGCTTAGTCTTTGTTGTACAAGGCTGATCACATGGATTTGACTATTGTGATTCAAAGTCATAGCGCCACCAACTGGAAGCAGAAAATGTGTCACTTTCAGCATACATTGAGATCACCCTCTTATTTTTACCTGATTTGCTTAAAAATTCATCAGAATAATGTTAAAACTTGGCACATGTAATCCTTGAAAATGGGCAGGGAGGAGGGGCTCTATAGCGGCACCTTGTAGTGCAGTAAATGTGGAGTGAATTTGACATAGTCCTTTGATGTTTAACCATTTTAAGTGCCTATTGCCCGCTGTGCACAGTTGCCCTGAAGCCACCGGGGTGGCGGTGCCACCGGGCTTGGGCCCGCCATCGCTGCTCGCAGCTATATTTTTCTTTAGGATTATTAGGGCCAAAGCCCTATAAGGGGCTGAAGGCCCTTTTGTTTTCTTTAGGATTATTATTAGGGCCCAAGCGAAAATTCGCGCAGGGCCCTCTTGTTCTTCTAAGGATTATTAGGGCCCAAGCGAAAATTCGCGCAGGGCCCTCTTGTTCTTCTAAGGATTATTATTATTATTAGGGCCCAAGCGAAAATTCGCGCAGGGCCCTCTTGTTCTTCTAAGGATTATTATTTTTTTTTTTTTTTTTTTTTCCGTCTTCCGGGGCTTTTTGGGGGCCTTAACATGCTCAAAAACTCTTGAAAATTGGCACACACATTGGAATCCGCGGCCATTAGGACGCCGGAGAGGCTGGTACCTGGGCGTGGCAGGGGGGCTCGACAGCGCCCCCTTGAAAAAAGTCTGAAAATTTGGTCCATATATTAAACATGCTTGCACGTATTAGTATGAAACTCGGTACACATATAGACCTCATCGGGCCGAACAACTTTCGCGCTCTAAGTTAATCGCCACGCCAACAGGAAGTCAGCTATTAAGGGTTGTTTGAAAAACGCATGCTCTGGAATTTGATATACTCCTCCTAGACGATTAATCCGATCGCCACCAAACTCGGTCAGCATGAAGTCAAGACACTGATGATTAAAAATTGCCAGGGGATTTTTGATATCTCGAACGGTTTGGCCGTGGCGAGGCAACGAATTTATGGCGCGAAAAGGGAAACAGGAAATGTGTTATAACTTCTGCATACATTGATTGATGTTTATGAAACTTCAGGAGTGTGTTGGTTGTAGTAGTCTGATCACATGGATGTAACTATTGTGAGTCAAAGTTATAGCGCCACCGAATGGCAGCAAGAAGTGTATCACTTTTAAAATGCTTTGAGATCACCCTCTTATTTTTACCTGATTTGCTTCAAACTTCATCAGTGTAATGTCAATACACAGCAGATGTAGACCTATGACAGGATTTTTGATATTTGAAATATTGTTGCCATGGCAACAGGTCAAACTGTAATAATATTCTTGAGTGTTTTTGAGGCTCTTAACATGCTTCAAATTGCATGAAACTCGACACACACATCAATATTGTCAACCAGTAGACATGGACAAAGCCATAGAAATGGGCGTGGTGGAGGGGCTCAGTAGCGCCACCTTTTGACAAAAGTGGGGAGGTTAGTTTTTCCTACAGTCACCAAACTCGGTACACATATTATTCTCATCAAGCCGGACAATTTTCTAATTTACATTCATTAGCTCCGACCAACAGGAAGTTGGCTATTTTGGTTTGAATGTAATTTTTTTGAAAAAACAGGCTATGAATTTTATACTACTACTCCTACAGGGTTTATCCAATTTACACCAAGCTTTTTTTAACTTGTTGCTAACACATTGAAGTTGTTTAATTGCAAACGGATTTTGGATATCTCAAACGGTTTGGCCGTGGCGAGGCAACGAATTTATGGCAAGAAAAGGGAAACAAAGTGTTATAACTTCTGCATACATTAATTGATTTTGATGAAACTTTGGCTTAGTCTTCGTTGTACAAGGCTGATCACATGGATTTGACTATTGTGATTCAAAGTCATAGCGCCACCAACTGGAAGCAGAAAATGTGTCACTTTCAGCATACATTGAGATCACCCTCTTATTTTTACCTGATTTGCTTAAAAATTCATCAGAATAATGTTAAAACTTGGCACATGTAATCCTTTGAAAATGGGCAGGGAGGAGGGGCTCTATAACGGCACCTTGTAGTGCAGTAAATGTGGAGTGAATTTGACATAGTCCTTTGATGTTTAACCGTTTTAAGTGCCTATTGCCCGCTGTGCACAGTTGCCCTGAAGCCACCGGGGTGGCGGTGCCACCGGGCTTGGGCCCGCCATCGCTGCTCGCAGCTATATTTATTATTATTATTATTTTTTTTTTTTTTTTTTTCCGTCTTCCGGGGCTTTTTGGGGGCCTTAACATGCTCAAAAACTCTTGAAAATTGGCACACACATTGGAATCTGCGGCCATTAGGACGCCGGAGAGGCTGGTACCCGGGCGTGGCAGGGGGGCTCGACAGCGCCCCCTTGAAAAAAGTCTGAAAATTTGGTCCATATATTAAACATGCTTGCACGTATTAGTATGAAACTCAGTACACATATAGACCTCATCGGGCCGAACAACTTTCGCGCTCTAAGTTAATCGCCACGCCAACAGGAAGTCAGCTATTAAGGGTTGTTTGAAAAACGCATGCTCTGGAATTTGATATACTCCTCCTAGACGATTAATCCGATCGCCACCAAACTCGGTCAGCATGAAGTCAAGACACTGATGATTAAAAATTGCCAGGGGATTTTTGATATCTCGAACGGTTTGGCCGTGGCGAGGCAACAAATTTATGGCGAGAAAAAGGAAACAGGAAATGTGTTATAACGTCTTAATACATATATTGATCTTTATGAAACTTCACGAGTGTGTTCGTTATAGGAGTCTGATCACATGGATGTGACTATTGTGAGTCAAAGTTATAGCGCCACCAACTGGCAGCAGGAAGTGTATCACTTTTTGAAATGTTTTGAGATCACCCTCTTATTTTTACCTGATTTGCTTCAAACTTCATCAGTGTAATGTCAATACACAGCAGATGTAGACCTATGACAGGATTTTTGATATTTGAAATATTGTTGCCATGGCAACAGGTCAAACTGTAATAATATTCTTGAGTGTTTTTGAGGCTCTTAACATGCTTCAAATTGCATGAAACTCGACACACACATCAATATTGTCAACCAGTACACATGGACAAAGCCATAGAAATGGGCGTGGTGGAGGGGCTCAGTAGCGCCACCTTTTGACAAAAGTGGGGGTTAGTTTTTCCTACAGTCACCAAACTCGGTACACATATTATTCTCATCAAGCCGGACAATTTTCTAATTTACATTCATTAGCTCCGACCAACAGGAAGTCAGCTATTTTGGTTTGAATGTTAATTTTTTGAAAAAACAGGCTATGAATTTTATACTACTACTCCTACAGGGTTTATCCAATTTACACCAAGCTTTTTTTAACTTGTTGCGAACACATTGAAGTTGTTTAATTGCAAACGGATTTTGGATATCTCAAACGGTTTGGCCGTGGCGAGGCAACGAATTTATGGCGAGAAAAGGGAAACAGGAAATGTGTTATAACTTCTGCATACATTGATTGATGTTTATGAAACTTCAGGAGTGTGTTGGTTGTAGTAGTCTGATCACATGGATGTAACTATTGTGAGTCAAAGTTATAGCGCCACCAAATGGCAGCAAGAAGTGTATCACTTTTAAAATGCTTTGAGATCACCCTCTTATTTTTACCTGATTTGCTTCAAACTTCATCAGTGTAATGTCAATACACAGCAGATGTAGACCTATGACAGGATTTTTGATATTTGAAATATTGTTGCCATGGCAACAGGTCAAACTGTAATAATATTCTTGAGTGTTTTTGAGGCTCTTAACATGCTTCAAATTGCATGAAACTCGACACACACATCAATATTGTCAACCAGTAGACATGGACAAAGCCATAGAAATGGGCGTGGTGGAGGGGCTCAGTAGCGCCACCTTTTGACAAAAGTGGGGGTTTAGTTTTTCCTACAGTCACCAAACTCGGTACACATATTATTCTCATCAAGCCGGACAATTTTCTAATTTACATTCATTAGCTCCGACCAACAGGAAGTCAGCTATTTTGGTTTGAATGTTAATTTTTTGAAAAAACAGGCTATGAATTTTATACTACTACTCCTACAGGGTTTATCCAATTTACACCAAGCTTTTTTTAACTTGTTGCTAACACATTGAAGTTGTTTAATTGCAAACGGATTTTGGATATCTCAAACGGTCTGGCCGTGGCGAGGCAACGAATTTATGGCAAGAAAAGGAAACAAAGTGTTATAACTTCTGCATACATTAATTGATTTTGATGAAACTTCGGCTTAGTCTTCGTTGTACAAGGCTGATCACATGGATGTGACTATTGTGATTCAAAGTCATAGCGCCACCAACTGGAAGCAGAAAATGTGTCACTTTCAGCATACATTGAGATCACCCTCTTATTTTTACCTGATTTGCTTCAAAATTCATCAGAATAATGTTAAAACTTGGCACATGTAATCCTCTGAAAATGGGCAGGGAGGAGGGGCTATATAGCGGCACCTTGTAGTGCAGTAAATGTGGAGTGAATTTGACATAGTCCTTTGATGTTTAACCGTTTTAAGTGCCTATTGCCCGCTGTGCACAGTTGCCCTGAAGCCACCGGGGTGGCGGTGCCACCGGGCTTGGGCCCGCCATCGCTGCTCGCAGCTATATTTTATTTTTTTTTTCCGTCTTCCGGGGCTTTTTGGGGGCCTTAACATGCTCAAAAACTCTTGAAAATTGGCACACACATTGGAATCCGCGGCCATTAGGACGCCGGAGAGGCTGGTACCCGGGCGTGGCAGGGGGGCTCGACAGCGCCCCCTTGAAAAAAGTCTGAAAATTTGGTCCATATATTAAACATGCTTGCACGTATTAGTATGAAACTCGGTACACATATAGACCTCATCGGGCCGAACAACTTTCGCGCTCTTAGTTAATCGCCACGCCAACAGGAAGTCAGCTATTAAGGGTTGTTTGAAAAACGCATGCTCTGGAATTTGATATACTCCTCCTAGACGATTAATCCGATCGCCACCAAACTCGGTCAGCATGAAGTCAAGACACTGATGATTAAAAATTGCCAGCGGATTTTTGATATCTCGAACGGTTTGGCCGTGGCGAGGCAACGAATTTATGGCGAGAAAAAGGAAACAGGAAATGTGTTATAACGTCTGCATACATATATTGATCTTTATGAAACTTCACAAGTGTGTTGGTTGTAGTAGTCCGATCCCATGGATGTGACTATTGTGAGTCAAAGTTATAGCGCCACCAACTGGCAGCAGGAAGTGTATCACTTTTTGATATGCTTTGAGATCACCCTCTTATTTTTACCTGATTTGCTTCAAACTTCATCAGTGTAATGTTAATATACAGCAGATGTAGACCTATGACAGGATATTTGATATTTGAAGTATTGTTGCCATGGCAACAGGTCAAACTGTAATAATATTCTTGAGTGTTTTTGAGGCTCTTAACATGCTTCAAATTGCATGAAACTCGACACACACATCAATATTGTCAACCAGTAGACATGGACAAAGCCATAGAAATGGGCGTGGTGGAGGGGCTCAGTAGCGCCAACTTTTGACAAAAGTGGGGGGGTTAGTTTTTCCTACAGTCACCAAACTCGGTACACATATTGTTCTCACCAAGCCGGACAATTTTCTAATTTACATTCTTTAGCTCCGACCAACAGGAAGTCGGCTATTTTTTTTTAATGTTAATTTTTTGAAAAAACAGGCTATGAATTTTATACTACTACTCCTACAGGGTTTATCCAATTTACACCAAGCTTTTTTTAACTTGTTGCTAACATATTGAAGTTGTATGATTGCAAACGGATTTTGGATACCTCAAACGGTTTGGCCGTGGCGAGGCAACGAATTTATGGCAAGAAAAGGGAAACAAAGTGTTATAACTTTTGCATACATTAATTGATTTTGATGAAACTTCGGTTTAGTCTTCGTTGTACAAGGCTGATCACATGGATGTGACTATTGTGATTCAAAGTCATAGCGCCACCAACTGGAAGCAGAAAATGTGTCACTTTCAGCATACATTGAGATCACCCTCTTATTTTTACCTGGTTTGCTTCAAAATTCATCAGAATAATGTTAAAACTTGGCACATGTAAACCTTTGAAAATGAGCTGGGAGGAGGGGCTCTATAGCGGCACCTTGTAGTGCAGTAAATGTGGAGTGAATTTGACATAGTCCTTTGATGTTTTACTGTTTTAAATGCCTATTGCCTGTCATGCACAGTTGCCCTGAAGCCACCGGGGTGGCGGTGCCACCGGGCTTGGGCCCGCCATCGCTGCTCGCAGCTATATTTATTATTATTATTATTTTTTTTTTTTCCGTCTTCCGGGGCTTTTTGGGGGCCTTAACATGCTCAAAAACTCTTGAAAATTGGCACACACATTGGAATCCGCGGCCATTAGGACGCCGGAGAGGCTGGTACCTGGGCGTGGCAGGGGGGCTCGACAGCGCCCCCTTGAAAAAAGTCTGAAAATTTGGTCCATATATTAAACATGCTTGCACGTATTAGTATGAAACTCGGTACACATATAGACCTCATCGGGCCGAACAACTTTCGCGCTCTAAGTTAATCGCCACGCCAACAGGAAGTCAGCTATTAAGGGTTGTTTGAAAAACGCATGCTCTGGAATTTGATATACTCCTCCTAGACGATTAATCCGATCGCCACCAAACTCGGTCAGCATGAAGTCAAGACACTGATGATTAAAAATTGCCAGGGGATTTTTGATATCTCGAACGGTTTGGCCGTGGCGAGGCAACGAATTTATGGCGAGAAAAGGGAAACAGGAAATGTGTTATAACTTCTGCATACATTGATTGATGTTTATGAAACTTCAGGAGTGTGTTGGTTGTAGTAGTCTGATCACATGGATGTAACTATTGTGAGTCAAAGTTATAGCGCCACCAAATGGCAGCAAGAAGTGTATCACTTTTAAAATGCTTTGAGATCACCCTCTTATTTTTACCTGATTTGCTTCAAACTTCATCAGTGTAATGTCAATACACAGCAGATGTAGACCTATGACAGGATTTTTGATATTTGAAATATTGTTGCCATGGCAACAGGTCAAACTGTAATAATATTCTTGAGTGTTTTTGAGGCTCTTAACATGCTTCAAATTGCATGAAACTCGACACACACATCAATATTGTCAACCAGTAGACATGGACAAAGCCATAGAAATGGGCGTGGTGGAGGGGCTCAGTAGCGCCACCTTTTGACAAAAGTGGGGGTTAGTTTTTCCTACAGTCACCAAACTCGGTACACATATTATTCTCATCAAGCCGGACAATTTTCTAATTTACATTCATTAGCTCCGACCAACAGGAAGTCAGCTATTTTGGTTTGAATGTTAATTTTTTGAAAAAACAGGCTATGAATTTTATACTACTACTCCTACAGGGTTTATCCAATTTACACCAAGCTTTTTTTAACTTGTTGCTAACACATTGAAGTTGTTTAATTGCAAACAGATTTTGGATATCTCAAACGGTTTGGCCGTGGCGAGGCAACAAATTTATGGCAAGAAAAGGGAAACAAAGTGTTATAACTTCTGCATACATTAATTGATTTTGATGAAACTTTGGCTTAGTCTTCGTTGTACAAGGCTGATCACATGGATTTGACTATTGTGATTCAAAGTCATAGCGCCACCAACTGGAAGCAGAAAATGTGTCACTTTCAGCATACATTGAGATCACCCTCTTATTTTTACCTGATTTGCTTCAAAATTCATCAGAATAATGTTAAAACTTGGCACATGTAATCCTTTGAAAATGGGCAGGGAGGAGGGGCTCTATAACGGCACCTTGTAGTGCAGTAAATGTGGAGTGAATTTGACATAGTCCTTTGATGTTTAACCGTTTTAAGTGCCTATTGCCCGCTGTGCACAGTTGCCCTGAAGCCACCGGGGTGGCGGTGCCACCGGGCTTGGGCCCGCCATCGCTGCTCGCAGCTATATTTATTTATTTATTTTTTTTTATTTTTTTTTTTTTCCGTCTTCCGGGGCTTTTTGGGGGCCTTAACATGCTCAAAAACTCTTGAAAATTGGCACACACATTGGAATCCGCGGCCATTAGGACGCCGGAGAGGCTGGTACCCGGGCGTGGCAGGGGGGCTCGACAGCGCCCCCATGAAAAAAGTCTGAAAATTTGGTCCATATATTAAACATGCTTGCACGTATTAGTATGAAACTCGGTACACATATAGACCTCATCGGGCCGAACAACTTTCGCACTCTAAGTTAATCGCCACGCCAACAGGAAGTCAGCTATTAAGGGTTGTTTGAAAAACGCATGCTCTGGAATTTGATATACTCCTCCTAGACGATTAATCCGATCGCCACCAAACTCGGTCAGCATGAAGTCAAGACACTGATGATTAAAAATTGCCAGGGGATTTTTGATATCTCGAACGGTTTGGCCGTGGCGAGGCAACGAATTTATGGCGAGAAAAAGGAAACAGGAAATGTGTTATAACGTCTTAATACATATATTGATCTTTATGAAACTTCACGAGTGTGTTCGTTATAGGAGTCTGATCACATGGATGTGACTATTGTGAGTCAAAGTTATAGCGCCACCAACTGGCAGCAGGAAGTGTATCACTTTTTGAAATGTTTTGAGATCACCCTCTTATTTTTACCTGATTTGCTTCAAACTTCATCAGTGTAATGTCAATACACAGCAGATGTAGACCTATGACAGGATTTTTGATATTTGAAATATTGTTGCCATGGCAACAGGTCAAACTGTAATAATATTCTTGAGTGTTTTTGAGGCTCTTAACATGCTTCAAATTGCATGAAACTCGACACACACATCAATATTGTCAACCAGTAGACATGGACAAAGCCATAGAAATGGGCGTGGTGGAGGGGCTCAGTAGCGCTACCTTTTGACAAAAGTGGGGGGTTAGTTTTTCCTACAGTCACCAAACTCGGTACACATATTGTTCTCATCAAGCCGGACAATTTTCTAATTTACATTCATTAGCTCCGACCAACAGGAAGTCAGCTATTTTGGTTTGAATGTTAATTTTTTTAAAAACAGGCTATGAATTTTATACTACTACTCCTACAGGGTTTATCCAATTTACACCAAGCTTTTTTTAACTTGTTGCTAACACATTGAAGTTGTTTAATTGCAAACGGATTTTGGATATCTCAAACGGTTTGGCCGTGGCGAGGCAACGAATTTATGGCAAGAAAAGGGAAACAAAGTGTTATAACTTCTGCATACATTAATTGATTTTGATGAAACTTTGGCTTAGTCTTCGTTGTACAAGGCTGATCACATGGATTTGACTATTGTGATTCAAAGTCATAGCGCCACCAACTGGAAGCAGAAAATGTGTCACTTTCAGCATACATTGAGATCACCCTCTTATTTTTACCTGATTTGCTTCAAAATTCATCAGAATAATGTTAAAACTTGGCACATGTAATCCTTTGAAAATGGGCAGGGAGGAGGGGCTCTATAACGGCACCTTGTAGTGCAGTAAATGTGGAGTGAATTTGACATAGTCCTTTGATGTTTAACCGTTTTAAGTGCCTATTGCCCGCTGTGCACAGTTGCCCTGAAGCCACCGGGGTGGCGGTGCCACCGGGCTTGGGCCCGCCATCGCTGCTCGCAGCTATATATATATTTTTTTTTTCCGTCTTCCGGGGCTTTTTGGGGGCCTTAACATGCTCAAAAACTCTTGAAAATTGGCACACACATTGGAATCCGCGGCCATTAGGACGCCGGAGAGGCTGGTACCCGGGCGTGGCAGGGGGGCTCGACAGCGCCCCCTTGAAAAAAGTCTGAAAATTTGGTCCATATATTAAACATGCTTGCACGTATTAGTATGAAACTCGGTACACATATAGACCTCATCGGGCCGAACAACTTTCGCGCTCTAAGTTAATCGCCACGCCAACAGGAAGTCAGCTATTAAGGGTTGTTTGAAAAACGCATGCTCTGGAATTTGATATACTCCTCCTAGACGATTAATCCGATCGCCACCAAACTCGGTCAGCATGAAGTCAAGACACTGATGATTAAAAATTGCCAGGGGATTTTTGATATCTCGAACGGTTTGGCCGTGGCGAGGCAACGAATTTATGGCGAGAAAAAGGAAACAGGAAATGTGTTATAACGTCTTAATACATATATTGATCTTTATGAAACTTCACGAGTGTGTTCGTTATAGGAGTCTGATCACATGGATGTGACTATTGTGAGTCAAAGTTATAGCGCCACCAACTGGCAGCAGGAAGTGTATCACTTTTTGAAATGTTTTGAGATCACCCTCTTATTTTTACCTGATTTGCTTCAAACTTCATCAGTGTAATGTCAATACACAGCAGATGTAGACCTATGACAGGATTTTTGATATTTGAAATATTGTTGCCATGGCAACAGGTCAAACTGTAATAATATTCTTGAGTGTTTTTGAGGCTCTTAACATGCTTCAAATTGCATGAAACTCGACACACACATCAATATTGTCAACCAGTACACATGGACAAAGCCATAGAAATGGGCGTGGTGGAGGGGCTCAGTAGCGCCACCTTTTGACAAAAGTGGGGGTTAGTTTTTCCTACAGTCACCAAACTCGGTACACATATTATTCTCATCAAGCCGGACAATTTTCTAATTTACATTCATTAGCTCCGACCAACAGGAAGTCAGCTATTTTGGTTTGAATGTTAATTTTTTGAAAAAACAGGCTATGAATTTTATACTACTACTCCTACAGGGTTTATCCAATTTACACCAAGCTTTTTTAACTTGTTGCGAACACATTGAAGTTGATTAAAAATTGCAAACGGATTTTGGATATCTCAAACGGTTTGGCCGTGGCGAGGCAACGAATTTATGGCGAGAAAAGGGAAACAGGAAATGTGTTATAACTTCTGCATACATTGATTGATGTTTATGAAACTTCAGGAGTGTGTTGGTTGTAGTAGTCTGATCACATGGATGTAACTATTGTGAGTCAAAGTTATAGCGCCACCAAATGGCAGCAAGAAGTGTATCACTTTTAAAATGCTTTGAGATCACCCTCTTATTTTTACCTGATTTGCTTCAAACTTCATCAGTGTAATGTCAATACACAGCAGATGTAGACCTATGACAGGATTTTTGATATTTGAAATATTGTTGCCATGGCAACAGGTCAAACTGTAATAATATTCTTGAGTGTTTTTGAGGCTCTTAACATGCTTCAAATTGCATGAAACTCGACACACACATCAATATTGTCAACCAGTAGACATGGACAAAGCCATAGAAATGGGCGTGGTGGAGGGGCTCAGTAGCGCCACCTTTTGACAAAAGTGGGGGTTTAGTTTTTCCTACAGTCACCAAACTCGGTACACATATTATTCTCATCAAGCCGGACAATTTTCTAATTTACATTCATTAGCTCCGACCAACAGGAAGTCAGCTATTTTGGTTTGAATGTTAATTTTTTGAAAAAACAGGCTATGAATTTTATACTACTACTCCTACAGGGTTTATCCAATTTACACCAAGCTTTTTTTAACTTGTTGCTAACACATTGAAGTTGTTTAATTGCAAACGGATTTTGGATATCTCAAACGGTCTGGCCGTGGCGAGGCAACGAATTTATGGCAAGAAAAGGAAACAAAGTGTTATAACTTCTGCATACATTAATTGATTTTGATGAAACTTCGGCTTAGTCTTCGTTGTACAAGGCTGATCACATGGATGTGACTATTGTGATTCAAAGTCATAGCGCCACCAACTGGAAGCAGAAAATGTGTCACTTTCAGCATACATTGAGATCACCCTCTTATTTTTACCTGATTTGCTTCAAAATTCATCAGAATAATGTTAAAACTTGGCACATGTAATCCTCTGAAAATGGGCAGGGAGGAGGGGCTATATAGCGGCACCTTGTAGTGCAGTAAATGTGGAGTGAATTTGACATAGTCCTTTGATGTTTAACCGTTTTAAGTGCCTATTGCCCGCTGTGCACAGTTGCCCTGAAGCCACCGGGGTGGCGGTGCCACCGGGCTTGGGCCCGCCATCGCTGCTCGCAGCTATATTTTATTTTTTTTTTCCGTCTTCCGGGGCTTTTTGGGGGCCTTAACATGCTCAAAAACTCTTGAAAATTGGCACACACATTGGAATCCGCGGCCATTAGGACGCCGGAGAGGCTGGTACCCGGGCGTGGCAGGGGGGCTCGACAGCGCCCCCTTGAAAAAAGTCTGAAAATTTGGTCCATATATTAAACATGCTTGCACGTATTAGTATGAAACTCGGTACACATATAGACCTCATCGGGCCGAACAACTTTCGCGCTCTTAGTTAATCGCCACGCCAACAGGAAGTCAGCTATTAAGGGTTGTTTGAAAAACGCATGCTCTGGAATTTGATATACTCCTCCTAGACGATTAATCCGATCGCCACCAAACTCGGTCAGCATGAAGTCAAGACACTGATGATTAAAAATTGCCAGCGGATTTTTGATATCTCGAACGGTTTGGCCGTGGCGAGGCAACGAATTTATGGCGAGAAAAAGGAAACAGGAAATGTGTTATAACGTCTGCATACATATATTGATCTTTATGAAACTTCACAAGTGTGTTGGTTGTAGTAGTCCGATCCCATGGATGTGACTATTGTGAGTCAAAGTTATAGCGCCACCAACTGGCAGCAGGAAGTGTATCACTTTTTGATATGCTTTGAGATCACCCTCTTATTTTTACCTGATTTGCTTCAAACTTCATCAGTGTAATGTTAATATACAGCAGATGTAGACCTATGACAGGATATTTGATATTTGAAGTATTGTTGCCATGGCAACAGGTCAAACTGTAATAATATTCTTGAGTGTTTTTGAGGCTCTTAACATGCTTCAAATTGCATGAAACTCGACACACACATCAATATTGTCAACCAGTAGACATGGACAAAGCCATAGAAATGGGCGTGGTGGAGGGGCTCAGTAGCGCCACCTTTTGACAAAAGTGGGGGGGTTAGTTTTTCCTACAGTCACCAAACTCGGTACACATATTGTTCTCACCAAGCCGGACAATTTTCTAATTTACATTCTTTAGCTCCGACCAACAGGAAGTCGGCTATTTTTTTTTAATGTTAATTTTTTGAAAAAACAGGCTATGAATTTTATACTACTACTCCTACAGGGTTTATCCAATTTACACCAAGCTTTTTTTAACTTGTTGCTAACATATTGAAGTTGTTTGATTGCAAACGGATTTTGGATACCTCAAACGGTTTGGCCGTGGCGAGGCAACGAATTTATGGCAAGAAAAGGGAAACAAAGTGTTATAACTTTTGCATACATTAATTGATTTTGATGAAACTTCGGTTTAGTCTTCGTTGTACAAGGCTGATCACATGGATGTGACTATTGTGATTCAAAGTCATAGCGCCACCAACTGGAAGCAGAAAATGTGTCACTTTCAGCATACATTGAGATCACCCTCTTATTTTTACCTGGTTTGCTTCAAAATTCATCAGAATAATGTTAAAACTTGGCACATGTAAACCTTTGAAAATGAGCTGGGAGGAGGGGCTCTATAGCGGCACCTTGTAGTGCAGTAAATGTGGAGTGAATTTGACATAGTCCTTTGATGTTTTACTGTTTTAAATGCCTATTGCCTGTCATGCACAGTTGCCCTGAAGCCACCGGGGTGGCGGTGCCACCGGGCTTGGGCCCGCCATCGCTGCTCGCAGCTATATTTATTATTATTATTTTTTTTTTTTTCCGTCTTCCGGGGCTTTTTGGGGGCCTTAACATGCTCAAAAACTCTTGAAAATTGGCACACACATTGGAATCCGCGGCCATTAGGACGCCGGAGAGGCTGGTACCTGGGCGTGGCAGGGGGGCTCGACAGCGCCCCCTTGAAAAAAGTCTGAAAATTTGGTCCATATATTAAACATGCTTGCACGTATTAGTATGAAACTCGGTACACATATAGACCTCATCGGGCCGAACAACTTTCGCGCTCTAAGTTAATCGCCACGCCAACAGGAAGTCAGCTATTAAGGGTTGTTTGAAAAACGCATGCTCTGGAATTTGATATACTCCTCCTAGACGATTAATCCGATCGCCACCAAACTCGGTCAGCATGAAGTCAAGACACTGATGATTAAAAATTGCCAGGGGATTTTTGATATCTCGAACGGTTTGGCCGTGGCGAGGCAACGAATTTATGGCGAGAAAAGGGAAACAGGAAATGTGTTATAACTTCTGCATACATTGATTGATGTTTATGAAACTTCAGGAGTGTGTTGGTTGTAGTAGTCTGATCACATGGATGTAACTATTGTGAGTCAAAGTTATAGCGCCACCAAATGGCAGCAAGAAGTGTATCACTTTTAAAATGCTTTGAGATCACCCTCTTATTTTTACCTGATTTGCTTCAAACTTCATCAGTGTAATGTCAATACACAGCAGATGTAGACCTATGACAGGATTTTTGATATTTGAAATATTGTTGCCATGGCAACAGGTCAAACTGTAATAATATTCTTGAGTGTTTTTGAGGCTCTTAACATGCTTCAAATTGCATGAAACTCGACACACACATCAATATTGTCAACCAGTAGACATGGACAAAGCCATAGAAATGGGCGTGGTGGAGGGGCTCAGTAGCGCCACCTTTTGACAAAAGTGGGGGTTAGTTTTTCCTACAGTCACCAAACTCGGTACACATATTATTCTCATCAAGCCGGACAATTTTCTAATTTACATTCATTAGCTCCGACCAACAGGAAGTCAGCTATTTTGGTTTGAATGTTAATTTTTTGAAAAAACAGGCTATGAATTTTATACTACTACTCCTACAGGGTTTATCCAATTTACACCAAGCTTTTTTTAACTTGTTGCTAACACATTGAAGTTGTTTAATTGCAAACAGATTTTGGATATCTCAAACGGTTTGGCCGTGGCGAGGCAACAAATTTATGGCAAGAAAAGGGAAACAAAGTGTTATAACTTCTGCATACATTAATTGATTTTGATGAAACTTTGGCTTAGTCTTCGTTGTACAAGGCTGATCACATGGATTTGACTATTGTGATTCAAAGTCATAGCGCCACCAACTGGAAGCAGAAAATGTGTCACTTTCAGCATACATTGAGATCACCCTCTTATTTTTACCTGATTTGCTTCAAAATTCATCAGAATAATGTTAAAACTTGGCACATGTAATCCTTTGAAAATGGGCAGGGAGGAGGGGCTCTATAACGGCACCTTGTAGTGCAGTAAATGTGGAGTGAATTTGACATAGTCCTTTGATGTTTAACCGTTTTAAGTGCCTATTGCCCGCTGTGCACAGTTGCCCTGAAGCCACCGGGGTGGCGGTGCCACCGGGCTTGGGCCCGCCATCGCTGCTCGCAGCTATATTTATTTATTTATTTTTTTTTATTTTTTTTTTTTCCGTCTTCCGGGGCTTTTTGGGGGCCTTAACATGCTCAAAAACTCTTGAAAATTGGCACACACATTGGAATCCGCGGCCATTAGGACGCCGGAGAGGCTGGTACCCGGGCGTGGCATGGTTGCTCGACAGCGCCCCCATGAAAAAAGTCTGAAAATTTGGTCCATATATTAAACATGCTTGCACGTATTAGTATGAAACTCGGTACACATATAGACCTCATCGGGCCGAACAACTTTCGCGCTCTAAGTTAATCGCCACGCCAACAGGAAGTCAGCTATTAAGGGTTGTTTGAAAAACGCATGCTCTGGAATTTGATATACTCCTCCTAGACGATTAATCCGATCGCCACCAAACTCGGTCAGCATGAAGTCAAGACACTGATGATTAAAAATTGCCAGGGGATTTTTGATATCTCGAACGGTTTGGCCGTGGCGAGGCAACGAATTTATGGCGAGAAAAAGGAAACAGGAAATGTGTTATAACGTCTTAATACATATATTGATCTTTATGAAACTTCACGAGTGTGTTCGTTATAGGAGTCTGATCACATGGATGTGACTATTGTGAGTCAAAGTTATAGCGCCACCAACTGGCAGCAGGAAGTGTATCACTTTTTGAAATGTTTTGAGATCACCCTCTTATTTTTACCTGATTTGCTTCAAACTTCATCAGTGTAATGTCAATACACAGCAGATGTAGACCTATGACAGGATTTTTGATATTTGAAATATTGTTGCCATGGCAACAGGTCAAACTGTAATAATATTCTTGAGTGTTTTTGAGGCTCTTAACATGCTTCAAATTGCATGAAACTCGACACACACATCAATATTGTCAACCAGTAGACATGGACAAAGCCATAGAAATGGGCGTGGTGGAGGGGCTCAGTAGCGCTACCTTTTGACAAAAGTGGGGGTTAGTTTTTCCTACAGTCACCAAACTCGGTACACATATTGTTCTCATCAAGCCGGACAATTTTCTAATTTACATTCATTAGCTCCGACCAACAGGAAGTCAGCTATTTTGGTTTGAATGTTAATTTTTTAAAAAACAGGCTATGAATTTTATACTACTACTCCTACAGGGTTTATCCAATTTACACCAAGCTTTTTTTAACTTGTTGCTAACACATTGAAGTTGTTTAATTGCAAACGGATTTTGGATATCTCAAACGGTTTGGCCGTGGCGAGGCAACGAATTTATGGCAAGAAAAGGGAAACAAAGTGTTATAACTTCTGCATACATTAATTGATTTTGATGAAACTTTGGCTTAGTCTTCGTTGTACAAGGCTGATCACATGGATTTGACTATTGTGATTCAAAGTCATAGCGCCACCAACTGGAAGCAGAAAATGTGTCACTTTCAGCATACATTGAGATCACCCTCTTATTTTTACCTGATTTGCTTCAAAATTCATCAGAATAATGTTAAAACTTGGCACATGTAATCCTTTGAAAATGGGCAGGGAGGAGGGGCTCTATAACGGCACCTTGTAGTGCAGTAAATGTGGAGTGAATTTGACATAGTCCTTTGATGTTTAACCGTTTTAAGTGCCTATTGCCCGCTGTGCACAGTTGCCCTGAAGCCACCGGGGTGGCGGTGCCACCG
Organism: Chanodichthys erythropterus; assembly: GCF_024489055.1. NCBI lineage: Eukaryota > Metazoa > Chordata > Actinopteri > Cypriniformes > Xenocyprididae > Chanodichthys > Chanodichthys erythropterus. Next base: position 133,746 of record NW_027125675.1, on the reverse strand, counting down.
GGCTTGGGCCCGCCATCGCTGCTCGCAGCTATATATATTTTTTTTTTTTCCGTCTTCCGGGGCTTTTTGGGGGCCTTAACATGCTCAAAAACTCTTGAAAATTGGCACACACATTGGAATCCGCGGCCATTAGGACGCCGGAGAGGCTGGTACCCGGGCGTGGCAGGGGGGCTCGACAGCGCCCCCTTGAAAAAAGTCTGAAAATTTGGTCCATATATTAAACATGCTTGCACGTATTAGTATGAAACTCGGTACACATATAGACCTCATCGGGCCGAACAACTTTCGCGCTCTAAGTTAATCGCCACGCCAACAGGAAGTCAGCTATTAAGGGTTGTTTGAAAAACGCATGCTCTGGAATTTGATATACTCCTCCTAGACGATTAATCCGATCGCCACCAAACTCGGTCAGCATGAAGTCAAGACACTGATGATTAAAAATTGCCAGGGGATTTTTGATATCTCGAACGGTTTGGCCGTGGCGAGGCAACGAATTTATGGCGAGAAAAAGGAAACAGGAAATGTGTTATAACGTCTTAATACATATATTGATCTTTATGAAACTTCACGAGTGTGTTCGTTATAGGAGTCTGATCACATGGATGTGACTATTGTGAGTCAAAGTTATAGCGCCACCAACTGGCAGCAGGAAGTGTATTACTTTTTGAAATGTTTTGAGATCACCCTGTTATTTTTACCTGATTTGCTTCAAACTTCATCAGTGTAATGTCAATACACAGCAGATGTAGACCTATGACAGGATTTTTGATATTTGAAATATTGTTGCCATGGCAACAGGTCAAACTGTAATAATATTCTTGAGTGTTTTTGAGGCTCTTAACATGCTTCAAATTGCATGAAACTCGACACACACATCAATATTGTCAACCAGTAGACATGGACAAAGCCATAGAAATGGGCGTGGTGGAGGGGCTCAGTAGCGCCACCTTTTGACAAAAGTGGGGGTTAGTTTTTCCTACAGTCACCAAACTCGGTACACATATTATTCTCATCAAGCCGGACAATTTTCTAATTTACATTCATTAGCTCCGACCAACAGGAAGTCAGCTATTTTGGTTTGAATGTTAATTTTTTGAAAAAACAGGCTATGAATTTTATACTACTACTCCTACAGGGTTTATCCAATTTACACCAAGCTTTTTTTAACTTGTTGCGAACACATTGAAGTTGTTTAATTGCAAACGGATTTTGGATATCTCAAACGGTTTGGCCGTGGCGAGGCAACGAATTTATGGCGAGAAAAGGGAAACAGGAAATGTGTTATAACTTCTGCATACATTGATTGATGTTTATGAAACTTCAGGAGTGTGTTGGTTGTAGTAGTCTGATCACATGGATGTAACTATTGTGAGTCAAAGTTATAGCGCCACCAAATGGCAGCAAGAAGTGTATCACTTTTAAAATGCTTTGAGATCACCCTCTTATTTTTACCTGATTTGCTTCAAACTTCATCAGTGTAATGTCAATACACAGCAGATGTAGACCTATGACAGGATTTTTGATATTTGAAATATTGTTGCCATGGCAACAGGTCAAACTGTAATAATGTTCTTGAGTGTTTTTGAGGCTCTTAACATGCTTCAAATTGCATGAAACTCGACACACACATCAATATTGTCAACCAGTAGACATGGACAAAGCCATAGAAATGGGCGTGGTGAAGGGGCTCAGTAGCGCCACCTTTTGTCAAAAGTGGGGGGGTTAGTTTTTCCTACAGTCACCAAACTCGGTACACATATTGTTCTCATCAAGCCGGACAATTTTCTAATTAGGGCCCAAGCGAATTAAGTGCGCAGGGCCCTCTTGTTCTTCTAAGGATTATTATTAGGGCCCAAGCGAATTAAGCGCGCAGGGCCCTCTTGTTCTTCTAAGGATTTTTTTTTTTTTTTTTTTTTTTTTCCGTGTTCCGGGGCTTTTTGGGGGCCTTAACATGCACAAAAACTCTTGAAAATTGGCACACACATTGGAATCCGCGGCCATTAGGACGCCCCAGAGGCTGGTATCCGGGCATGGCAGGGGGGCTCGACAGCGCCCCCTTGAAAAAAGTCTGAAAATTTGGTCCATATATTAAACACGCTTGCACGTATTAGTATGAAACTCGGTACACATATAGACCTCATCGGGCCGAACAACTTTCGTACTCTAAGTTAAATTCCACGCCAACAGGAAGTCAGCTATTAAGGGTTGTTTGAAAAACGCATGCTCTGGAATTTGATATACTCCTCCTAGACGATTAATCCGATCGCCACCAAACTCGGTCAGCATGAAGTCAAGACACTGATGATTAAAAATTGCCAGGGGATTTTTGATATCTCGAACGGTTTGGCCGTGGCGAGGCAACGAATTTATGGCGAGAAAAAGGAAACAGGAAATGTGTTATAACGTCTGCATACATATATTGATCTTTATGAAACTTCACGAGTGTGTTAGTTGTAGTAGTCTGATCACATGGATGTGACTATTGTGAGTCAAAGTTATAGCACCACCAACTGGCAGCAGGAAGTGTATCACTTTTTGAAATGCTTTGAGATCACCCTCTTATTTTTACCTGATTTGCTTCAAACTTCATCAGTGTAATGTCAATACACAGCAGATGTAGACCTATGACAGGATTTTTGATATTTGAAATATTGTTGCCATGGCAACAGGTCAAACTGTAATAATATTCTTGAGTGTTTTTGAGGCTCTTAACATGCTTCAAATTGCATGAAACTCGACACACACATCAATATTGTCAACCAGTAGACATGGACAAAGCCATAGAAATGGGCGTGGTGAAGGGGCTCAGTAGCGCCACCTTTTGTCAAAAGTGGGGGTTAGTTTTTCCTACAGTCACCAAACTCGGTACACATATTGTTCTCATCAAGCTGGACAATTTTCTAATTTACATTCATTAGCTCCAACCAACAGGAAGTCGGCTATTTTTGTTTGAATGTTAATTTTTTGAAAAAACAGGCTATGAATTTTATACTACTACTCCTACAGGGTTTATCCAATTTACACCAAGCTTTTTTTAACTTGTTGCTAACACATTGAAGTTGTTTAATTGCAAACGGATTTTGGATATCTCAAACGGTTTGGCCGTGGCGAGGCAACGAATTTATGGCAAGAAAAGGGAAACAAAGTGTTATAACTTCTGCATACATTAATTGATTTTGATGAAACTTTGGCTTAGTCTTTGTTGTACAAGGCTGATCACATGGATTTGACTATTGTGATTCAAAGTCATAGCGCCACCAACTGGAAGCAGAAAATGTGTCACTTTCAGCATACATTGAGATCACCCTCTTATTTTTACCTGATTTGCTTAAAAATTCATCAGAATAATGTTAAAACTTGGCACATGTAATCCTTGAAAATGGGCAGGGAGGAGGGGCTCTATAGCGGCACCTTGTAGTGCAGTAAATGTGGAGTGAATTTGACATAGTCCTTTGATGTTTAACCATTTTAAGTGCCTATTGCCCGCTGTGCACAGTTGCCCTGAAGCCACCGGGGTGGCGGTGCCACCGGGCTTGGGCCCGCCATCGCTGCTCGCAGCTATATTTTTCTTTAGGATTATTAGGGCCAAAGCCCTATAAGGGGCTGAAGGCCCTTTTGTTTTCTTTAGGATTATTATTAGGGCCCAAGCGAAAATTCGCGCAGGGCCCTCTTGTTCTTCTAAGGATTATTAGGGCCCAAGCGAAAATTCGCGCAGGGCCCTCTTGTTCTTCTAAGGATTATTATTATTATTAGGGCCCAAGCGAAAATTCGCGCAGGGCCCTCTTGTTCTTCTAAGGATTATTATATTTTTTTTTTTTTTTTTTTTTTTTTTTTCGTCTTCCGGGGCTTTTTGGGGGCCTTAACATGCTCAAAAACTCTTGAAAATTGGCACACACATTGGAATCCGCGGCCATTAGGACGCCGGAGAGGCTGGTACCTGGGCGTGGCAGGGGGGCTCGACAGCGCCCCCTTGAAAAAAGTCTGAAAATTTGGTCCATATATTAAACATGCTTGCACGTATTAGTATGAAACTCGGTACACATATAGACCTCATCGGGCCGAACAACTTTCGCGCTCTAAGTTAATCGCCACGCCAACAGGAAGTCAGCTATTAAGGGTTGTTTGAAAAACGCATGCTCTGGAATTTGATATACTCCTCCTAGACGATTAATCCGATCGCCACCAAACTCGGTCAGCATGAAGTCAAGACACTGATGATTAAAAATTGCCAGGGGATTTTTGATATCTCGAACGGTTTGGCCGTGGCGAGGCAACGAATTTATGGCGCGAAAAGGGAAACAGGAAATGTGTTATAACTTCTGCATACATTGATTGATGTTTATGAAACTTCAGGAGTGTGTTGGTTGTAGTAGTCTGATCACATGGATGTAACTATTGTGAGTCAAAGTTATAGCGCCACCGAATGGCAGCAAGAAGTGTATCACTTTTAAAATGCTTTGAGATCACCCTCTTATTTTTACCTGATTTGCTTCAAACTTCATCAGTGTAATGTCAATACACAGCAGATGTAGACCTATGACAGGATTTTTGATATTTGAAATATTGTTGCCATGGCAACAGGTCAAACTGTAATAATATTCTTGAGTGTTTTTGAGGCTCTTAACATGCTTCAAATTGCATGAAACTCGACACACACATCAATATTGTCAACCAGTAGACATGGACAAAGCCATAGAAATGGGCGTGGTGGAGGGGCTCAGTAGCGCCACCTTTTGACAAAAGTGGGGAGGTTAGTTTTTCCTACAGTCACCAAACTCGGTACACATATTATTCTCATCAAGCCGGACAATTTTCTAATTTACATTCATTAGCTCCGACCAACAGGAAGTTGGCTATTTTGGTTTGAATGTAATTTTTTTGAAAAAACAGGCTATGAATTTTATACTACTACTCCTACAGGGTTTATCCAATTTACACCAAGCTTTTTTTAACTTGTTGCTAACACATTGAAGTTGTTTAATTGCAAACGGATTTTGGATATCTCAAACGGTTTGGCCGTGGCGAGGCAACGAATTTATGGCAAGAAAAGGGAAACAAAGTGTTATAACTTCTGCATACATTAATTGATTTTGATGAAACTTTGGCTTAGTCTTCGTTGTACAAGGCTGATCACATGGATTTGACTATTGTGATTCAAAGTCATAGCGCCACCAACTGGAAGCAGAAAATGTGTCACTTTCAGCATACATTGAGATCACCCTCTTATTTTTACCTGATTTGCTTAAAAATTCATCAGAATAATGTTAAAACTTGGCACATGTAATCCTTTGAAAATGGGCAGGGAGGAGGGGCTCTATAACGGCACCTTGTAGTGCAGTAAATGTGGAGTGAATTTGACATAGTCCTTTGATGTTTAACCGTTTTAAGTGCCTATTGCCCGCTGTGCACAGTTGCCCTGAAGCCACCGGGGTGGCGGTGCCACCGGGCTTGGGCCCGCCATCGCTGCTCGCAGCTATATTTATTATTATTATTATTATTTTTTTTTTTTTTTTCCGTCTTCCGGGGCTTTTTGGGGGCCTTAACATGCTCAAAAACTCTTGAAAATTGGCACACACATTGGAATCTGCGGCCATTAGGACGCCGGAGAGGCTGGTACCCGGGCGTGGCAGGGGGGCTCGACAGCGCCCCCTTGAAAAAAGTCTGAAAATTTGGTCCATATATTAAACATGCTTGCACGTATTAGTATGAAACTCAGTACACATATAGACCTCATCGGGCCGAACAACTTTCGCGCTCTAAGTTAATCGCCACGCCAACAGGAAGTCAGCTATTAAGGGTTGTTTGAAAAACGCATGCTCTGGAATTTGATATACTCCTCCTAGACGATTAATCCGATCGCCACCAAACTCGGTCAGCATGAAGTCAAGACACTGATGATTAAAAATTGCCAGGGGATTTTTGATATCTCGAACGGTTTGGCCGTGGCGAGGCAACAAATTTATGGCGAGAAAAAGGAAACAGGAAATGTGTTATAACGTCTTAATACATATATTGATCTTTATGAAACTTCACGAGTGTGTTCGTTATAGGAGTCTGATCACATGGATGTGACTATTGTGAGTCAAAGTTATAGCGCCACCAACTGGCAGCAGGAAGTGTATCACTTTTTGAAATGTTTTGAGATCACCCTCTTATTTTTACCTGATTTGCTTCAAACTTCATCAGTGTAATGTCAATACACAGCAGATGTAGACCTATGACAGGATTTTTGATATTTGAAATATTGTTGCCATGGCAACAGGTCAAACTGTAATAATATTCTTGAGTGTTTTTGAGGCTCTTAACATGCTTCAAATTGCATGAAACTCGACACACACATCAATATTGTCAACCAGTACACATGGACAAAGCCATAGAAATGGGCGTGGTGGAGGGGCTCAGTAGCGCCACCTTTTGACAAAAGTGGGGGTTAGTTTTTCCTACAGTCACCAAACTCGGTACACATATTATTCTCATCAAGCCGGACAATTTTCTAATTTACATTCATTAGCTCCGACCAACAGGAAGTCAGCTATTTTGGTTTGAATGTTAATTTTTTGAAAAAACAGGCTATGAATTTTATACTACTACTCCTACAGGGTTTATCCAATTTACACCAAGCTTTTTTTAACTTGTTGCGAACACATTGAAGTTGTTTAATTGCAAACGGATTTTGGATATCTCAAACGGTTTGGCCGTGGCGAGGCAACGAATTTATGGCGAGAAAAGGGAAACAGGAAATGTGTTATAACTTCTGCATACATTGATTGATGTTTATGAAACTTCAGGAGTGTGTTGGTTGTAGTAGTCTGATCACATGGATGTAACTATTGTGAGTCAAAGTTATAGCGCCACCAAATGGCAGCAAGAAGTGTATCACTTTTAAAATGCTTTGAGATCACCCTCTTATTTTTACCTGATTTGCTTCAAACTTCATCAGTGTAATGTCAATACACAGCAGATGTAGACCTATGACAGGATTTTTGATATTTGAAATATTGTTGCCATGGCAACAGGTCAAACTGTAATAATATTCTTGAGTGTTTTTGAGGCTCTTAACATGCTTCAAATTGCATGAAACTCGACACACACATCAATATTGTCAACCAGTAGACATGGACAAAGCCATAGAAATGGGCGTGGTGGAGGGGCTCAGTAGCGCCACCTTTTGACAAAAGTGGGGGTTTAGTTTTTCCTACAGTCACCAAACTCGGTACACATATTATTCTCATCAAGCCGGACAATTTTCTAATTTACATTCATTAGCTCCGACCAACAGGAAGTCAGCTATTTTGGTTTGAATGTTAATTTTTTGAAAAAACAGGCTATGAATTTTATACTACTACTCCTACAGGGTTTATCCAATTTACACCAAGCTTTTTTTAACTTGTTGCTAACACATTGAAGTTGTTTAATTGCAAACGGATTTTGGATATCTCAAACGGTCTGGCCGTGGCGAGGCAACGAATTTATGGCAAGAAAAGGAAACAAAGTGTTATAACTTCTGCATACATTAATTGATTTTGATGAAACTTCGGCTTAGTCTTCGTTGTACAAGGCTGATCACATGGATGTGACTATTGTGATTCAAAGTCATAGCGCCACCAACTGGAAGCAGAAAATGTGTCACTTTCAGCATACATTGAGATCACCCTCTTATTTTTACCTGATTTGCTTCAAAATTCATCAGAATAATGTTAAAACTTGGCACATGTAATCCTCTGAAAATGGGCAGGGAGGAGGGGCTATATAGCGGCACCTTGTAGTGCAGTAAATGTGGAGTGAATTTGACATAGTCCTTTGATGTTTAACCGTTTTAAGTGCCTATTGCCCGCTGTGCACAGTTGCCCTGAAGCCACCGGGGTGGCGGTGCCACCGGGCTTGGGCCCGCCATCGCTGCTCGCAGCTATATTTTATTTTTTTTTTCCGTCTTCCGGGGCTTTTTGGGGGCCTTAACATGCTCAAAAACTCTTGAAAATTGGCACACACATTGGAATCCGCGGCCATTAGGACGCCGGAGAGGCTGGTACCCGGGCGTGGCAGGGGGGCTCGACAGCGCCCCCTTGAAAAAAGTCTGAAAATTTGGTCCATATATTAAACATGCTTGCACGTATTAGTATGAAACTCGGTACACATATAGACCTCATCGGGCCGAACAACTTTCGCGCTCTTAGTTAATCGCCACGCCAACAGGAAGTCAGCTATTAAGGGTTGTTTGAAAAACGCATGCTCTGGAATTTGATATACTCCTCCTAGACGATTAATCCGATCGCCACCAAACTCGGTCAGCATGAAGTCAAGACACTGATGATTAAAAATTGCCAGCGGATTTTTGATATCTCGAACGGTTTGGCCGTGGCGAGGCAACGAATTTATGGCGAGAAAAAGGAAACAGGAAATGTGTTATAACGTCTGCATACATATATTGATCTTTATGAAACTTCACAAGTGTGTTGGTTGTAGTAGTCCGATCCCATGGATGTGACTATTGTGAGTCAAAGTTATAGCGCCACCAACTGGCAGCAGGAAGTGTATCACTTTTTGATATGCTTTGAGATCACCCTCTTATTTTTACCTGATTTGCTTCAAACTTCATCAGTGTAATGTTAATATACAGCAGATGTAGACCTATGACAGGATATTTGATATTTGAAGTATTGTTGCCATGGCAACAGGTCAAACTGTAATAATATTCTTGAGTGTTTTTGAGGCTCTTAACATGCTTCAAATTGCATGAAACTCGACACACACATCAATATTGTCAACCAGTAGACATGGACAAAGCCATAGAAATGGGCGTGGTGGAGGGGCTCAGTAGCGCCACCTTTTGACAAAAGTGGGGGGGTTAGTTTTTCCTACAGTCACCAAACTCGGTACACATATTGTTCTCACCAAGCCGGACAATTTTCTAATTTACATTCTTTAGCTCCGACCAACAGGAAGTCGGCTATTTTTTTTTAATGTTAATTTTTTGAAAAAACAGGCTATGAATTTTATACTACTACTCCTACAGGGTTTATCCAATTTACACCAAGCTTTTTTTAACTTGTTGCTAACATATTGAAGTTTTATGATTGCAAACGGATTTTGGATACCTCAAACGGTTTGGCCGTGGCGAGGCAACGAATTTATGGCAAGAAAAGGGAAACAAAGTGTTATAACTTTTGCATACATTAATTGATTTTGATGAAACTTCGGTTTAGTCTTCGTTGTACAAGGCTGATCACATGGATGTGACTATTGTGATTCAAAGTCATAGCGCCACCAACTGGAAGCAGAAAATGTGTCACTTTCAGCATACATTGAGATCACCCTCTTATTTTTACCTGGTTTGCTTCAAAATTCATCAGAATAATGTTAAAACTTGGCACATGTAAACCTTTGAAAATGAGCTGGGAGGAGGGGCTCTATAGCGGCACCTTGTAGTGCAGTAAATGTGGAGTGAATTTGACATAGTCCTTTGATGTTTTACTGTTTTAAATGCCTATTGCCTGTCATGCACAGTTGCCCTGAAGCCACCGGGGTGGCGGTGCCACCGGGCTTGGGCCCGCCATCGCTGCTCGCAGCTATATTTATTATTATTATTTTTTTTTTTTTTTCCGTCTTCCGGGGCTTTTTGGGGGCCTTAACATGCTCAAAAACTCTTGAAAATTGGCACACACATTGGAATCCGCGGCCATTAGGACGCCGGAGAGGCTGGTACCTGGGCGTGGCAGGGGGGCTCGACAGCGCCCCCTTGAAAAAAGTCTGAAAATTTGGTCCATATATTAAACATGCTTGCACGTATTAGTATGAAACTCGGTACACATATAGACCTCATCGGGCCGAACAACTTTCGCGCTCTAAGTTAATCGCCACGCCAACAGGAAGTCAGCTATTAAGGGTTGTTTGAAAAACGCATGCTCTGGAATTTGATATACTCCTCCTAGACGATTAATCCGATCGCCACCAAACTCGGTCAGCATGAAGTCAAGACACTGATGATTAAAAATTGCCAGGGGATTTTTGATATCTCGAACGGTTTGGCCGTGGCGAGGCAACGAATTTATGGCGAGAAAAGGGAAACAGGAAATGTGTTATAACTTCTGCATACATTGATTGATGTTTATGAAACTTCAGGAGTGTGTTGGTTGTAGTAGTCTGATCACATGGATGTAACTATTGTGAGTCAAAGTTATAGCGCCACCAAATGGCAGCAAGAAGTGTATCACTTTTAAAATGCTTTGAGATCACCCTCTTATTTTTACCTGATTTGCTTCAAACTTCATCAGTGTAATGTCAATACACAGCAGATGTAGACCTATGACAGGATTTTTGATATTTGAAATATTGTTGCCATGGCAACAGGTCAAACTGTAATAATATTCTTGAGTGTTTTTGAGGCTCTTAACATGCTTCAAATTGCATGAAACTCGACACACACATCAATATTGTCAACCAGTAGACATGGACAAAGCCATAGAAATGGGCGTGGTGGAGGGGCTCAGTAGCGCCACCTTTTGACAAAAGTGGGGGTTAGTTTTTCCTACAGTCACCAAACTCGGTACACATATTATTCTCATCAAGCCGGACAATTTTCTAATTTACATTCATTAGCTCCGACCAACAGGAAGTCAGCTATTTTGGTTTGAATGTTAATTTTTTGAAAAAACAGGCTATGAATTTTATACTACTACTCCTACAGGGTTTATCCAATTTACACCAAGCTTTTTTTAACTTGTTGCTAACACATTGAAGTTGTTTAATTGCAAACAGATTTTGGATATCTCAAACGGTTTGGCCGTGGCGAGGCAACAAATTTATGGCAAGAAAAGGGAAACAAAGTGTTATAACTTCTGCATACATTAATTGATTTTGATGAAACTTTGGCTTAGTCTTCGTTGTACAAGGCTGATCACATGGATTTGACTATTGTGATTCAAAGTCATAGCGCCACCAACTGGAAGCAGAAAATGTGTCACTTTCAGCATACATTGAGATCACCCTCTTATTTTTACCTGATTTGCTTCAAAATTCATCAGAATAATGTTAAAACTTGGCACATGTAATCCTTTGAAAATGGGCAGGGAGGAGGGGCTCTATAACGGCACCTTGTAGTGCAGTAAATGTGGAGTGAATTTGACATAGTCCTTTGATGTTTAACCGTTTTAAGTGCCTATTGCCCGCTGTGCACAGTTGCCCTGAAGCCACCGGGGTGGCGGTGCCACCGGGCTTGGGCCCGCCATCGCTGCTCGCAGCTATATTTATTTATTTATTTTTTTTTATTTTTTTTTTTTCCGTCTTCCGGGGCTTTTTGGGGGCCTTAACATGCTCAAAAACTCTTGAAAATTGGCACACACATTGGAATCCGCGGCCATTAGGACGCCGGAGAGGCTGGTACCCGGGCGTGGCAGGGGGGCTCGACAGCGCCCCCATGAAAAAAGTCTGAAAATTTGGTCCATATATTAAACATGCTTGCACGTATTAGTATGAAACTCGGTACACATATAGACCTCATCGGGCCGAACAACTTTCGCACTCTAAGTTAATCGCCACGCCAACAGGAAGTCAGCTATTAAGGGTTGTTTGAAAAACGCATGCTCTGGAATTTGATATACTCCTCCTAGACGATTAATCCGATCGCCACCAAACTCGGTCAGCATGAAGTCAAGACACTGATGATTAAAAATTGCCAGGGGATTTTTGATATCTCGAACGGTTTGGCCGTGGCGAGGCAACGAATTTATGGCGAGAAAAAGGAAACAGGAAATGTGTTATAACGTCTTAATACATATATTGATCTTTATGAAACTTCACGAGTGTGTTCGTTATAGGAGTCTGATCACATGGATGTGACTATTGTGAGTCAAAGTTATAGCGCCACCAACTGGCAGCAGGAAGTGTATCACTTTTTGAAATGTTTTGAGATCACCCTCTTATTTTTACCTGATTTGCTTCAAACTTCATCAGTGTAATGTCAATACACAGCAGATGTAGACCTATGACAGGATTTTTGATATTTGAAATATTGTTGCCATGGCAACAGGTCAAACTGTAATAATATTCTTGAGTGTTTTTGAGGCTCTTAACATGCTTCAAATTGCATGAAACTCGACACACACATCAATATTGTCAACCAGTAGACATGGACAAAGCCATAGAAATGGGCGTGGTGGAGGGGCTCAGTAGCGCTACCTTTTGACAAAAGTGGGGGGGTTAGTTTTTCCTACAGTCACCAAACTCGGTACACATATTGTTCTCATCAAGCCGGACAATTTTCTAATTTACATTCATTAGCTCCGACCAACAGGAAGTCAGCTATTTTGGTTTGAATGTTAATTTTTTAAAAAACAGGCTATGAATTTTATACTACTACTCCTACAGGGTTTATCCAATTTACACCAAGCTTTTTTTAACTTGTTGCTAACACATTGAAGTTGTTTAATTGCAAACGGATTTTGGATATCTCAAACGGTTTGGCCGTGGCGAGGCAACGAATTTATGGCAAGAAAAGGGAAACAAAGTGTTATAACTTCTGCATACATTAATTGATTTTGATGAAACTTTGGCTTAGTCTTCGTTGTACAAGGCTGATCACATGGATTTGACTATTGTGATTCAAAGTCATAGCGCCACCAACTGGAAGCAGAAAATGTGTCACTTTCAGCATACATTGAGATCACCCTCTTATTTTTACCTGATTTGCTTCAAAATTCATCAGAATAATGTTAAAACTTGGCACATGTAATCCTTTGAAAATGGGCAGGGAGGAGGGGCTCTATAACGGCACCTTGTAGTGCAGTAAATGTGGAGTGAATTTGACATAGTCCTTTGATGTTTAACCGTTTTAAGTGCCTATTGCCCGCTGTGCACAGTTGCCCTGAAGCCACCGGGGTGGCGGTGCCACCGGGCTTGGGCCCGCCATCGCTGCTCGCAGCTATATATATATTTTTTTTTCCGTCTTCCGGGGCTTTTTGGGGGCCTTAACATGCTCAAAAACTCTTGAAAATTGGCACACACATTGGAATCCGCGGCCATTAGGACGCCGGAGAGGCTGGTACCCGGGCGTGGCAGGGGGGCTCGACAGCGCCCCCTTGAAAAAAGTCTGAAAATTTGGTCCATATATTAAACATGCTTGCACGTATTAGTATGAAACTCGGTACACATATAGACCTCATCGGGCCGAACAACTTTCGCGCTCTAAGTTAATCGCCACGCCAACAGGAAGTCAGCTATTAAGGGTTGTTTGAAAAACGCATGCTCTGGAATTTGATATACTCCTCCTAGACGATTAATCCGATCGCCACCAAACTCGGTCAGCATGAAGTCAAGACACTGTTGATTAAAAATTGCCAGGGGATTTTTGATATCTCGAACGGTTTGGCCGTGGCGAGGCAACGAATTTATGGCGAGAAAAAGGAAACAGGAAATGTGTTATAACGTCTTAATACATATATTGATCTTTATGAAACTTCACGAGTGTGTTCGTTATAGGAGTCTGATCACATGGATGTGACTATTGTGAGTCAAAGTTATAGCGCCACCAACTGGCAGCAGGAAGTGTATTACTTTTTGAAATGTTTTGAGATCACCCTGTTATTTTTACCTGATTTGCTTCAAACTTCATCAGTGTAATGTCAATACACAGCAGATGTAGACCTATGACAGGATTTTTGATATTTGAAATATTGTTGCCATGGCAACAGGTCAAACTGTAATAATATTCTTGAGTGTTTTTGAGGCTCTTAACATGCTTCAAATTGCATGAAACTCGACACACACATCAATATTGTCAACCAGTAGACATGGACAAAGCCATAGAAATGGGCGTGGTGGAGGGGCTCAGTAGCGCCACCTTTTGACAAAAGTGGGGGGGTTAGTTTTTCCTACAGTCACCAAACTCGGTACACATATTATTCTCATCAAGCCGGACAATTTTCTAATTTACATTCATTAGCTCCGACCAACAGGAAGTCAGCTATTTTGGTTTGAATGTTAATTTTTTGAAAAAACAGGCTATGAATTTTATACTACTACTCCTACAGGGTTTATCCAATTTACACCAAGCTTTTTTAACTTGTTGCGAACACATTGAAGTTGTTTAATTGCAAACGGATTTTGGATATCTCAAACGGTTTGGCCGTGGCGAGGCAACGAATTTATGGCGAGAAAAGGGAAACAGGAAATGTGTTATAACTTCTGCATACATTGATTGATGTTTATGAAACTTCAGGAGTGTGTTGGTTGTAGTAGTCTGATCACATGGATGTAACTATTGTGAGTCAAAGTTATAGCGCCACCAAATGGCAGCAAGAAGTGTATCACTTTTAAAATGCTTTGAGATCACCCTCTTATTTTTACCTGATTTGCTTCAAACTTCATCAGTGTAATGTCAATACACAGCAGATGTAGACCTATGACAGGATTTTTGATATTTGAAATATTGTTGCCATGGCAACAGGTCAAACTGTAATAATGTTCTTGAGTGTTTTTGAGGCTCTTAACATGCTTGAAACATTGCATGAAACTCGACACACACATCAATATTGTCAACCAGTAGACATGGACAAAGCCATAGAAATGGGCGTGGTGAAGGGGCTCAGTAGCGCCACCTTTTGTCAAAAGTGGGGGGGTTAGTTTTTCCTACAGTCACCAAACTCGGTACACATATTGTTCTCATCAAGCCGGACAATTTTCTAATTAGGGCCCAAGCGAATTAAGTGCGCAGGGCCCTCTTGTTCTTCTAAGGATTATTATTAGGGCCCAAGCGAATTAAGCGCGCAGGGCCCTCTTGTTCTTCTAAGGATTTTTTTTTTTTTTTTTTTTTTTTTCCGTGTTCCGGGGCTTTTTGGGGGCCTTAACATGCACAAAAACTCTTGAAAATTGGCACACACATTGGAATCCGCGGCCATTAGGACGCCCCAGAGGCTGGTATCCGGGCATGGCAGGGGGGCTCGACAGCGCCCCCTTGAAAAAAGTCTGAAAATTTGGTCCATATATTAAACACGCTTGCACGTATTAGTATGAAACTCGGTACACATATAGACCTCATCGGGCCGAACAACTTTCGTACTCTAAGTTAAATTCCACGCCAACAGGAAGTCAGCTATTAAGGGTTGTTTGAAAAACGCATGTTCTGGAATTTGATATACTCCTCCTAGACGATTAATCCGATCGCCACCAAACTCGGTCAGCATGAAGTCAAGACACTGATGATTAAAAATTGCCAGGGGATTTTTGATATCTCGAACGGTTTGGCCGTGGCGAGGCAACGAATTTATGGCGAGAAAAAGGAAACAGGAAATGTGTTATAACGTCTGCATACATATATTGATCTTTATGAAACTTCACGAGTGTGTTAGTTGTAGTAGTCTGATCACATGGATGTGACTATTGTGAGTCAAAGTTATAGCACCACCAACTGGCAGCAGGAAGTGTATCACTTTTTGAAATGCTTTGAGATCACCCTCTTATTTTTACCTGATTTGCTTCAAACTTCATCAGTGTAATGTCAATACACAGCAGATGTAGACCTATGACAGGATTTTTGATATTTGAAATATTGTTGCCATGGCAACAGGTCAAACTGTAATAATATTCTTGAGTGTTTTTGAGGCTCTTAACATGCTTCAAATTGCATGAAACTCGACACACACATCAATATTGTCAACCAGTAGACATGGACAAAGCCATAGAAATGGGCGTGGTGAAGGGGCTCAGTAGCGCCACCTTTTGTCAAAAGTGGGGGGGTTAGTTTTTCCTACAGTCACCAAACTCGGTACACATATTGTTCTCATCAAGCTGGACAATTTTCTAATTTACATTCATTAGCTCCAACCAACAGGAAGTCGGCTATTTTTGTTTGAATGTTAATTTTTTGAAAAAACAGGCTATGAATTTTATACTACTACTCCTACAGGGTTTATCCAATTTACACCAAGCTTTTTTAACTTGTTGCTAACACATTGAAGTTGTTTAATTGCAAACGGATTTTGGATATCTCAAACGGTTTGGCCGTGGCGAGGCAACGAATTTATGGCAAGAAAAGGGAAACAAAGTGTTATAACTTCTGCATACATTAATTGATTTTGATGAAACTTTGGCTTAGTCTTTGTTGTACAAGGCTGATCACATGGATTTGACTATTGTGATTCAAAGTCATAGCGCCACCAACTGGAAGCAGAAAATGTGTCACTTTCAGCATACATTGAGATCACCCTCTTATTTTTACCTGATTTGCTTAAAAATTCATCAGAATAATGTTAAAACTTGGCACATGTAATCCTTGAAAATGGGCAGGGAGGAGGGGCTCTATAGCGGCACCTTGTAGTGCAGTAAATGTGGAGTGAATTTGACATAGTCCTTTGATGTTTAACCATTTTAAGTGCCTATTGCCCGCTGTGCACAGTTGCCCTGAAGCCACCGGGGTGGCGGTGCCACCGGGCTTGGGCCCGCCATCGCTGCTCGCAGCTATATTTTTCTTTAGGATTATTAGGGCCAAAGCCCTATAAGGGGCTGAAGGCCCTTTTGTTTTCTTTAGGATTATTATTAGGGCCCAAGCGAAAATTCGCGCAGGGCCCTCTTGTTCTTCTAAGGATTATTAGGGCCCAAGCGAAAATTCGCGCAGGGCCCTCTTGTTCTTCTAAGGATTATTATTATTATTAGGGCCCAAGCGAAAATTCGCGCAGGGCCCTCTTGTTCTTCTAAGGATTATTTTTTTTTATTTTTTTTTTTTTTTCCGTCTTCCGGGGCTTTTTGGGGGCCTTAACATGCTCAAAAACTCTTGAAAATTGGCACACACATTGGAATCCGCGGCCATTAGGACGCCGGAGAGGCTGGTACCTGGGCGTGGCAGGGGGGCTCGACAGCGCCCCCTTGAAAAAAGTCTGAAAATTTGGTCCATATATTAAACATGCTTGCACGTATTAGTATGAAACTCGGTACACATATAGACCTCATCGGGCCGAACAACTTTCGCGCTCTAAGTTAATCGCCACGCCAACAGGAAGTCAGCTATTAAGGGTTGTTTGAAAAACGCATGCTCTGGAATTTGATATACTCCTCCTAGACGATTAATCCGATCGCCACCAAACTCGGTCAGCATGAAGTCAAGACACTGATGATTAAAAATTGCCAGGGGATTTTTGATATCTCGAACGGTTTGGCCGTGGCGAGGCAACGAATTTATGGCGAGAAAAGGGAAACAGGAAATGTGTTATAACTTCTGCATACATTGATTGATGTTTATGAAACTTCAGGAGTGTGTTGGTTGTAGTAGTCTGATCACATGGATGTAACTATTGTGAGTCAAAGTTATAGCGCCACCGAATGGCAGCAAGAAGTGTATCACTTTTAAAATGCTTTGAGATCACCCTCTTATTTTTACCTGATTTGCTTCAAACTTCATCAGTGTAATGTCAATACACAGCAGATGTAGACCTATGACAGGATTTTTGATATTTGAAATATTGTTGCCATGGCAACAGGTCAAACTGTAATAATATTCTTGAGTGTTTTTGAGGCTCTTAACATGCTTCAAATTGCATGAAACTCGACACACACATCAATATTGTCAACCAGTAGACATGGACAAAGCCATAGAAATGGGCGTGGTGGAGGGGCTCAGTAGCGCCACCTTTTGACAAAAGTGGGGAGGTTAGTTTTTCCTACAGTCACCAAACTCGGTACACATATTATTCTCATCAAGCCGGACAATTTTCTAATTTACATTCATTAGCTCCGACCAACAGGAAGTTGGCTATTTTGGTTTGAATGTAATTTTTTTGAAAAAACAGGCTATGAATTTTATACTACTACTCCTACAGGGTTTATCCAATTTACACCAAGCTTTTTTAACTTGTTGCTAACACATTGAAGTTGTTTAATTGCAAACGGATTTTGGATATCTCAAACGGTTTGGCCGTGGCGAGGCAACGAATTTATGGCAAGAAAAGGGAAACAAAGTGTTATAACTTCTGCATACATTAATTGATTTTGATGAAACTTTGGCTTAGTCTTCGTTGTACAAGGCTGATCACATGGATTTGACTATTGTGATTCAAAGTCATAGCGCCACCAACTGGAAGCAGAAAATGTGTCACTTTCAGCATACATTGAGATCACCCTCTTATTTTTACCTGATTTGCTTCAAAATTCATCAGAATAATGTTAAAACTTGGCACATGTAATCCTTTGAAAATGGGCAGGGAGGAGGGGCTCTATAACGGCACCTTGTAGTGCAGTAAATGTGGAGTGAATTTGACATAGTCCTTTGATGTTTAACCGTTTTAAGTGCCTATTGCCCGCTGTGCACAGTTGCCCTGAAGCCACCGGGGTGGCGGTGCCACCGGGCTTGGGCCCGCCATCGCTGCTCGCAGCTATATTTATTATTATTATTTTTTTTTTTTTTTTTTTTTTTCCGTCTTCCGGGGCTTTTTGGGGGCCTTAACATGCTCAAAAACTCTTGAAAATTGGCACACACATTGGAATCTGCGGCCATTAGGACGCCGGAGAGGCTGGTACCCGGGCGTGGCAGGGGGGCTCGACAGCGCCCCCTTGAAAAAAGTCTGAAAATTTGGTCCATATATTAAACATGCTTGCACGTATTAGTATGAAACTCAGTACACATATAGACCTCATCGGGCCGAACAACTTTCGCGCTCTAAGTTAATCGCCACGCCAACAGGAAGTCAGCTATTAAGGGTTGTTTGAAAAACGCATGCTCTGGAATTTGATATACTCCTCCTAGACGATTAATCCGATCGCCACCAAACTCGGTCAGCATGAAGTCAAGACACTGATGATTAAAAATTGCCAGGGGATTTTTGATATCTCGAACGGTTTGGCCGTGGCGAGGCAACAAATTTATGGCGAGAAAAAGGAAACAGGAAATGTGTTATAACGTCTTAATACATATATTGATCTTTATGAAACTTCACGAGTGTGTTCGTTATAGGAGTCTGATCACATGGATGTGACTATTGTGAGTCAAAGTTATAGCGCCACCAACTGGCAGCAGGAAGTGTATCACTTTTTGAAATGTTTTGAGATCACCCTCTTATTTTTACCTGATTTGCTTCAAACTTCATCAGTGTAATGTCAATACACAGCAGATGTAGACCTATGACAGGATTTTTGATATTTGAAATATTGTTGCCATGGCAACAGGTCAAACTGTAATAATATTCTTGAGTGTTTTTGAGGCTCTTAACATGCTTCAAATTGCATGAAACTCGACACACACATCAATATTGTCAACCAGTACACATGGACAAAGCCATAGAAATGGGCGTGGTGGAGGGGCTCAGTAGCGCCACCTTTTGACAAAAGTGGGGGGGTTAGTTTTTCCTACAGTCACCAAACTCGGTACACATATTATTCTCATCAAGCCGGACAATTTTCTAATTTACATTCATTAGCTCCGACCAACAGGAAGTCAGCTATTTTGGTTTGAATGTTAATTTTTTGAAAAAACAGGCTATGAATTTTATACTACTACTCCTACAGGGTTTATCCAATTTACACCAAGCTTTTTTTAACTTGTTGCGAACACATTGAAGTTGTTTAATTGCAAACGGATTTTGGATATCTCAAACGGTTTGGCCGTGGCGAGGCAACGAATTTATGGCGAGAAAAGGGAAACAGGAAATGTGTTATAACTTCTGCATACATTGATTGATGTTTATGAAACTTCAGGAGTGTGTTGGTTGTAGTAGTCTGATCACATGGATGTAACTATTGTGAGTCAAAGTTATAGCGCCACCAAATGGCAGCAAGAAGTGTATCACTTTTAAAATGCTTTGAGATCACCCTCTTATTTTTACCTGATTTGCTTCAAACTTCATCAGTGTAATGTCAATACACAGCAGATGTAGACCTATGACAGGATTTTTGATATTTGAAATATTGTTGCCATGGCAACAGGTCAAACTGTAATAATATTCTTGAGTGTTTTTGAGGCTCTTAACATGCTTCAAATTGCATGAAACTCGACACACACATCAATATTGTCAACCAGTAGACATGGACAAAGCCATAGAAATGGGCGTGGTGGAGGGGCTCAGTAGCGCCACCTTTTGACAAAAGTGGGGGTTTAGTTTTTCCTACAGTCACCAAACTCGGTACACATATTATTCTCATCAAGCCGGACAATTTTCTAATTTACATTCATTAGCTCCGACCAACAGGAAGTCAGCTATTTTGGTTTGAATGTTAATTTTTTGAAAAAACAGGCTATGAATTTTATACTACTACTCCTACAGGGTTTATCCAATTTACACCAAGCTTTTTTTAACTTGTTGCTAACACATTGAAGTTGTTTAATTGCAAACGGATTTTGGATATCTCAAACGGTCTGGCCGTGGCGAGGCAACGAATTTATGGCAAGAAAAGGAAACAAAGTGTTATAACTTCTGCATACATTAATTGATTTTGATGAAACTTCGGCTTAGTCTTCGTTGTACAAGGCTGATCACATGGATGTGACTATTGTGATTCAAAGTCATAGCGCCACCAACTGGAAGCAGAAAATGTGTCACTTTCAGCATACATTGAGATCACCCTCTTATTTTTACCTGATTTGCTTCAAAATTCATCAGAATAATGTTAAAACTTGGCACATGTAATCCTCTGAAAATGGGCAGGGAGGAGGGGCTATATAGCGGCACCTTGTAGTGCAGTAAATGTGGAGTGAATTTGACATAGTCCTTTGATGTTTAACCGTTTTAAGTGCCTATTGCCCGCTGTGCACAGTTGCCCTGAAGCCACCGGGGTGGCGGTGCCACCGGGCTTGGGCCCGCCATCGCTGCTCGCAGCTATATTTATTTATTTATTTTTTTTTATTTTTTTTTTTTTCCGTCTTCCGGGGCTTTTTGGGGGCCTTAACATGCTCAAAAACTCTTGAAAATTGGCACACACATTGGAATCCGCGGCCATTAGGACGCCGGAGAGGCTGGTACCCGGGCGTGGCAGGGGGGCTCGACAGCGCCCCCTTGAAAAAAGTCTGAAAATTTGGTCCATATATTAAACATGCTTGCACGTATTAGTATGAAACTCGGTACACATATAGACCTCATCGGGCCGAACAACTTTCGCGCTCTTAGTTAATCGCCACGCCAACAGGAAGTCAGCTATTAAGGGTTGTTTGAAAAACGCATGCTCTGGAATTTGATATACTCCTCCTAGACGATTAATCCGATCGCCACCAAACTCGGTCAGCATGAAGTCAAGACACTGATGATTAAAAATTGCCAGCGGATTTTTGATATCTCGAACGGTTTGGCCGTGGCGAGGCAACGAATTTATGGCGAGAAAAAGGAAACAGGAAATGTGTTATAACGTCTGCATACATATATTGATCTTTATGAAACTTCACAAGTGTGTTGGTTGTAGTAGTCCGATCCCATGGATGTGACTATTGTGAGTCAAAGTTATAGCGCCACCAACTGGCAGCAGGAAGTGTATCACTTTTTGATATGCTTTGAGATCACCCTCTTATTTTTACCTGATTTGCTTCAAACTTCATCAGTGTAATGTTAATATACAGCAGATGTAGACCTATGACAGGATATTTGATATTTGAAGTATTGTTGCCATGGCAACAGGTCAAACTGTAATAATATTCTTGAGTGTTTTTGAGGCTCTTAACATGCTTCAAATTGCATGAAACTCGACACACACATCAATATTGTCAACCAGTAGACATGGACAAAGCCATAGAAATGGGCGTGGTGGAGGGGCTCAGTAGCGCCACCTTTTGACAAAAGTGGGGGGGTTAGTTTTTCCTACAGTCACCAAACTCGGTACACATATTATTCTCATCAAGCCGGACAATTTTCTAATTTACATTCATTAGCTCCGACCAACAGGAAGTCAGCTATTTTGGTTTGAATGTTAATTTTTTGAAAAAACAGGCTATGAATTTTATACTACTACTCCTACAGGGTTTATCCCATTTACACCAAGCTTTTTTTAACTTGTTGCTAACACATTGAAGTTGTTTAATTGCAAACGGATTTTGGATATCTCAAACGGTTTGGCCGTGGCGAGGCAACGAATTTATGGCAAGAAAAGGGAAACAAAGTGTTATAACTTCTGCATACATTAATTGATTTTGATGAAACTTTGGCTTAGTCTTCGTTGTACAAGGCTGATCACATGGATTTGACTATTGTGATTTAAAGTCATAGCGCCACCAACTGGAAGCAGAAAATGTGTCACTTTCAGCATACATTGAGATCACCCTCTTATTTTTTACCTGATTTGCTTCAAAATTCATCAGAATAATGTTAAAACTTGGCACATGTAATCCTTTGAAAATGGGCAGGGAGGAGGGGCTCTATAGTGGCACCTTGTAGTGCAGTAAATGTGGAGTGAATTTGACATAGTCCTTTGATGTTTAACCGTTTTAAATGCCTATTGCCCGCTGTGCACAGTTGCCCTGAAGCCACCGGGGTGGCGGTGCCACCGGGCTTGGGCCCGCCATCGCTGCTCGCAGCTATATTTTTTTTATTTTATTTTTTTTTTTCGTCTTCCGGGGCTTTTTGGGGGCCTTAACATGCTCAAAAACTCTTGAAAATTGGCACACACATTGGAATCCGCGGCCATTAGGACGCCGGAGAGGCTGGTACCCGGGCGTGGCAGGGGGGCTCGACAGCGCCCCCTTGAAAAACGTCTGAAAATTTGGTCTATATATTAAACATGCTTGCACGTATTAGTATGAAACTCGGTACACATATAGACCTCATCGGGCCGAACAACTTTCGCGCTCTAAGTTAATCGCCACGCCAACAGGAAGTCAGCTATTAAGGGTTGTTTGAAAAACGCATGCTCTGGAATTTGATATACTCCTCCTAGACGATTAATCCGATCGCCACCAAACTCGGTCAGCATGAAGTCAAGACACTGATGATTAAAAATTGCCAGGGGATTTTTGATATCTCGAACGGTTTGGCCGTGGCGAGGCAACGAATTTATGGCGAGAAAAAGGAAACAGGAAATGTGTTATAACGTCTTAATACATATATTGATCTTTATGAAACTTCACGAGTGTGTTCGTTATAGGAGTCTGATCACATGGATGTGACTATTGTGAGTCAAAGTTATAGCGCCACCAACTGGCAGCAGGAAGTGTATCACTTTTTGAAATGTTTTGAGATCACCCTCTTATTTTTACCTGATTTGCTTTAAACTTCATCAGTGTAATGTCAATACACAGCAGATGTAGACCTATGACAGGATTTTTGATATTTGAAATATTGTTGCCATGGCAACAGGTCAAACTGTAATAATATTCTTGAGTGTTTTTGAGGCTCTTAACATGCTTCAAATTGCATGAAACTCGACACACACATCAATATTGTCAACCAGTAGACATGGACAAAGCCATAGAAATGGGCGTGGTGGAGGGGCTCAGTAGCGCCACCTTTTGACAAAAGTGGGGGGGTTAGTTTTTCCTACAGTCACCAAACTCGGTACACATATTATTCTCATCAAGCCGGACAATTTTCTAATTTACATTCATTAGCTCCGACCAACAGGAAGTCAGCTATTTTGGTTTGAATGTTAATTTTTTGAAAAAACAGGCTATGAATTTTATACTACTACTCCTACAGGGTTTATCCAATTTACACCAAGCTTTTTTTAATTTGTTGCTAACACATTGAAGTTGTTTAATTGCAAACGGATTTTGGATATCTCAAACGGTTTGGCCGTGGCGAGGCAACGAATTTATGGCGAGAAAAGGGAAACAGGAAATGTGTTATAACTTCTGCATACATTGATTGATGTTTATGAAACTTCAGGAGTGTGTTGGTTGTAGTAGTCTGATCACATGGATGTAACTATTGTGAGTCAAAGTTATAGCGCCACCAAATGGCAGCAAGAAGTGTATCACTTTTAAAATGCTTTGAGATCACCCTCTTATTTTTACCTGATTTGCTTCAAACTTCATCAGTGTAATGTCAATACACAGCAGATGTAGACCTATGACAGGATTTTTGATATTTGAAATATTGTTGCCATGGCAACAGGTCAAACTGTAATAATATTCTTGAGTGTTTTTGAGGCTCTTAACATGCTTCAAATTGCATGAAACTCGACACACACATCAATATTGTCAACCAGTAGACATGGACAAAGCCATAGAAATGGGCGTGGTGGAGGGGCTCAGTAGCGCCACCTTTTGACAAAAGTGGGGGGGTTAGTTTTTCCTACAGTCACCAAACTCGGTCAATATTAACCAACTGCAGAACCGCAGAACCATACGTCATGACAGTCTGAGGACGACAGCGCCAGACTAACAGCGTGAGGGCGGAAGTGGGCGGAGTTACAGTGGCACGTCGGATGTGGGCGGAGTCACAGTGGCACGTCGGATGTGGGCGGAGTCAGTGACATAAACAATCATGGTGGAAGACACGGCGTGAAGTTAATAATGGCAAAAGAAGAGAACTCAGTTAAAAGCTAATGAAAACGGAATCACCATGGCGGAAGAAGAGAACAAGGTAAAAATGCCTTGTGTATTAAATACACATGTTGTGTATATCATCGATTGTTTTTAGATTAACGCTATTACAAAATGGATCTAAGTATTTTGCTAGCTGGCATTGTGACGAAGCCACTTGATCACTTAATTATTTTGCAGTTAGATTGTATTACTTTGTTAGGATACATATTCATGGTTTGTGATTTTAATCAATTGACGTTGTATTTCACGGTATTTGTTAAATTTTCTGACTTTGAGAAATGCTTTAAATTTATTTTATTTTGTTTATAGAACCATATAACGATTCAGAGAGGTTCAGCATTACCACCTTTGGAGCAATGCACAACATGCTGCAGGAATTTTCACTGCCCTTTTTGTGCTAGCAGTATTTTTAAACCAACAAGACGGGACAAATTGAACAGTCACATCAAAATTCACTTCAAAAAGGCTGTTGTGCATGGAGGTATGAATGTCTTGAGTTATTTGTTAATATTCAGTTGCAATAAATATTATTTAATATTAGTCCCTTTGGAATTGGCAGGTTTTCTGCATGATTTTTATCATACAATTGATAATGTCAAAGGTTTAGACAAACACTAACATAACAAACAAACAGTTATGTTTTTGTTTATTTGTATTTTATACTAAAATATCATCAAATATTTCAGATTTCACATTTCACAGATGTGGACTGGGCTGCAGACCAACTCAACATTTCCACTGTCTCTTCTGTGCAGCCACAATTCTAAGGAGAGAGGTTTTTCATACTCATTTAGAAATTTGTAAATCAAAGCAGCGTCCCACACCATGTAAAATGCTGTCAACGACCAGTGCAACATTTACCCCATCAGTGACCAGCACAGTGTATAACCTGCCAGCGACTACTGGGACCCCATCAGCGACCAGCACAGTGTATAACCTGCCAGTGACTACTGGGACCCCATCAGCGACCAGCACAGTGTATAACCTGCCAGCGACTACTGGGACCCCATCAGCGACCAGCACAGTGTATAACCTGCCAGCGACTACTGGGACCCCATCAGCGACCAGCACAGTGTATAACCTGCCTGGCACGGTTCGTGCACGGCCTATTATTAAACAGAAATGCCCAATATGTAGTACCCTCATGAATAAAAAAAATTTGAAGAAACACATTGACCGTAAACACACACATCAACCAATAAAGGACATTAATGCCAAATTCCACCTTCCAAGCCAGTGTGTAGACAAATTGAATGGCATATTCACTGTGCTAAATGTTGCAAGAGGTCAGAGTACTCCTCTTCATGTCCAATATAAAACATGGGGAGAACAACACATGATCTGCTGTGAATCAAACGACTGCCAAGTGAACATGGAAGTAGCCCACAGGAGTGGTCTGTTGTCGTATCAGTGTATGCATGTCAGATCTGTTAGCTACTGCAAATCCTCAGCTGAAGCAGTCTCTCTAAAGGAAGATGTTTTAACAGAAATGGTGAGAGCCAAGTGGTTTGGTGAAGAGAAGAAAAAAATATGCCTTGCTCGTCAACAGCTTGCCATTTCTAGCAGTGTACCACTCTCTGTGGTAACCTCAACTGGCAGCCCTCAAACAAAAAAGTTCATTTCTGTTTTTGAGCCAAATGTCTCCTATTATAGCCGGCTAGGGCGTGTGATTGTTGTTTACAACACCAAATTAAACACTTGGCACTGCCCCTGCTCCAAAGTGCGCCGTTCGTGTACGCATAAGTACATTGCGAAATGGCATTTGTTTCAAACGGACCGTGAGCTTTTCCGTACTGTCTTCAGCAGAGAAGAATCACCACACCAAAAGGCACATTCAGAGGAGAGCGACATCACAGAAGACCACCCTTTGTATCCTCCGAATGACCTGGGTTTGAAACAAATGGTGCAGTACATTCTACAGCACAAGAGAATACCTGCTGTCCTACCAGAAAATATACGTCAACCATCACCAGGCAAAAAGTACCCAAAGTATCTTTGTCCTGAAGAGACTATATGTCAGAGATGCCCAGGTGTTGTCCCTCTTAGTGAACCAATTCTGATTACAAAGAGGGCTAAAATACTCTCCAACTGGTGCATTACCGAAGGTAGGATGGTGTTATTAATATGCATATGTGCTATGTAATTACACTGTCCTCTGATGCAATACTTGTTTTGAATGATAGATGTATTAACCTACTGCAAGCAGTGCCCAATGTGTGGATTGTTTTACCGCTACCAAGAGTGGAAAGACCAACTCCACAATTTTAATGATCACATCCTTCTTGACATACCCTTATGCTTAACCTTAAGAAACCTTCTACAGGTAACCTTCAGCTTATTAATGTGTTCACTAAGAACAGTACTTTTCAATGCGTACATAAATATAGATCTTTTTTTTTTTCCCAGGTCCATACTGCTGTGAGCAGAGCAGTCGAGTTTTTAGAAGATCAGACTGGTTTGAAGTTTCCACGTGCAGACACAGTGCTTCATGCATACCTGCACTTTGAGGCCCTTACAGATCACGACTACAAGTATACTTGCATTACTTGTGGTGATCACCCCCTGTGGTGATTATGGATTTACACAAAAAAGGTGTTTTCCATTTATCAGGTATGACTACTATGATACTCCACTTGTAATTGTTTACATTAACTTTTATGTATTTGGCAGACACTTTTGTCCAAAGCAACTTGCGCTGCATTTTTTAGCTGTTCATTTTAATTTGACTTAATATAATTTTATAATTTTCTCAGTTTGACCTTGTCATAATGCGCTATTTTTTCACTCTTTAGTAAGTGACATCGAGGGTCCTGCAGAGAATTTTAATGGGGAGGTCAACCTGGAACATTTTTGGGAGGCCATGTCCTGTGATATGATTGGTCGGGGATTTGTTGCAAGTATGAACACAATGCTTTGTACATCACTGGAAAGCAAAAGACAACATAATACAATGCATTTTTTGGTTTTTAGGTGGTAGACACAATCCATGTGCGGTATCACCAACATACCATTTTTGGGCCCCTTGGATAGGGAAGCACACACGGCATTCAAACACTGTAATAAACACAGAGTTTGAAAAGATTCATGTTCCGAAGTCTGTATCTGAAATTTCTGAAATTACAGTTACAGAGGACAGACTCAGAGAAGAACTTTACAAACAAAAGGTAGGGTTTGTTTGTAAAAAACACTTTTATTTTTTTTTTTAATATTACCTTGTTGACAAGACTATATATTTTGTTAGGTTGGGGTCATTAGGAAGTTATGTAAAGAATGTGGTTTGGACTCCAATGGATCCCGCAATGATCTTCTTCTGAGGTTATCAAATGAAATGAAGTCCAGACAAACGTATGACAAAATCTTTGAGAAAATCTGGGGGGCCTCTGGTAAGCTTAAGTTGTCTGGCATTTAATTTTTTAATCTAGTTTATGTGTAGTTAGAAATAAAACAAAATTATACTTTGATTTACTCATTGGATGTAATTAATATCTTGTTTTTTAGGAGGCTGGGCAGTGATAATGTGCCCGTGTGGGATTGTTTATAGTATCAAATGCAATCTGCGAGCTGAGAGCCCTCGAGACTTTGCAGACTTACTCTTATCCTGGAAGCATATGCCAAATGTCATAATTTATGACTTTGCACGGGGTCTTGCAACACATTTGAATTTGAGGGCATCAGAAAAGATACCCATCTCACCATTTGAAGGTCGTTTAGCAGAACCCACTCAATCCAACATAGAATTGGCTAAATGTGGAAAGCTTAAAGTATCACTACCTTGGCTGAACACTAAAAAGACAGTGCCAGACCTTAATGGTCACCCAGTGACAGGTTCATCGGATCACTATGTGCTGTATGATCGGTTTCACGAAGCCAATACAAAAGACAGCAAAGATGTGTTGAGGAAGCTCACTCTAGTACCTCAGTTGGCTGGGAAAGTGAACAGCCAGGTTGCAGAGCAACTCTTCGCAAAGATGAAAAAAAACAACTACTTCTTGAACATGTCTTTGCCTTCAACGCATCTCTTTCAAATGAGGAACATAATTCATCACTACAATGAAAAGAAAAACAACAAAAGGCTGGAAAGATTAAAGAAGACTTTTGGGGACACAGCGGTAACAAATGTGTATGGCCAAGCTGTGTTTGGTAAATTTAACTTGTTTCTTATATCATATTAACCTACCAAGATTTGTGGACAGACTTTAATCAATCCTATGTTATAACATTATACTGGTCCACTAACCACTGATGAATTTCTGTTCGATACATTTTAATTCATTTCCTGTTTAACTCTCTTTAAAAGGTAATCCTGAGGAACCCTTGTCCCCTGAGGAACCAAGTGGGACTGAAGTTGTGATGGAGCACAGTTCCCCAACTGTTACAATGGTTACAACTGGTGGTGAGTGTGTTCATTCAGGAGTTAAATAGGGGTAGTAAGACATTGGTAAAATTCTATATTTTATGTTGTGTATAATTTATTTTCAAAATGTTTATGCAGCAACAGGAAACCGTATGGTTTGTGACATTAAACAGTTGTCTGCCAGTAGACGTTGTTGGGATTTCCAGCCAAGTGAAAGGCAGACATCAATGGTAAAATATATTTTTATTATATATATATATATATATATATATATATATATATATATATATATATATATATTTTTTTTTTTTTTTTTTTTTTTTTTATAATATAATTTTCTTTTCTTTTTTTCCCCTCATAAAACATTTTGTGTATTTTGAATGTAATTTTGGTCTCTCTATCTTTCTGTGGTAAAGCTTGACCAGGTTTTGAGTGAAAATGACCCAGATGAGAAAATTGCTCAAGTTGGAAGAATTACACTGCAGCGAAAAGATTTCCGGACCTTGGGACTCTGTGCAGAGCTTGAGGCAACAGTAAGTGAACACACAATGATTTCAAAAATAAAAAAGTGACCATACAACTTTTTTTTTTTTTTTTAACAGATTGCAAACAGCTGTCTTGATGTAATTGTAATGGCGGCTAAGGAAAAGGTATTTTTCTCTACAGCTTTAACTCATGATAATCTGGAAACATAATTGTCTTTTGTAATGGATGTGCAATTGAATGCTATGCTTAGGGAATGGATGTGTTGGCAGCAAATTCCTACGTTGTAGTTACCTGGCTACCACCATTTGATTTGGACCCATTTTTATCATTTCCGGTAAGTCAGTAAAGTTATCTATTATCTAAAAATGGAACAGTTATAAATGCAGTTCCAAAAATGGTCTCAATCATGTGTTTCCCTCAGGATGACATAGCAACCAAGGATTGTGTTCTGTTCCCTGCTTGGAAGTTGGGACACTGGATGCTATGTGTATGTAGTTTCCTTAACTTTTTGTGAATTTAATAAGCATAATTTCTAATTAAACTGATTATTATTAAGATATTAAGTGATATTAAGATTAAATATACTAACAACTGTACTTCACAGGTTCTGAAGCCTAAAAACAAGGCTATGTACTTTTTTGATTCAAGTAATCCCTATGGGATTGGTGATTCACAATATGTGAATGTCTTCAGGTTGTACTTACAAATATAGATATTATGTTCAGAGTTCAAGGTTTGCAGTTCAAGGTTTGCTGTTCGAAGTTCACTGTTCCAAAGTTCACTGTTCATTGCTGTTTGTTCTCAGCATGATGTTCTGCATGTTTTGTTTATATTCTGAATTTGAAATGTTGTTTTTGTAATGTTGTCAGTGGCCGTTTTTGCTTTTGAACAAAGAAATACTTTTTATGTTTAAGATTTACTGTTATAATATATTAAAATATTTATTTGATTTTGTTGCAGTAAATTGACAAGTAAAATTGCTCCAGGATCATGGAAACTGATCAAAAACAAGGTTGGTTTTATTAGGTTTTCAAAAAAACATAAGCTACTTGAAACAATCTATATATGTTTGTCATATTCTTTCCAGGAATAACTTAATACTATTCCATTGTCTTAGAATGTTCCAAAACAGTTGGCCGGCTCCGTTGACTGTGGAATCTTCATGTTGATGGTGAGGAAAAAGAGAAAGCTTTAAAAAAATCTTTAAATATATGAAAACATGAAATGGCTGCCTGAACTGATTTCCTTTTTTTCAGTATGCTCTGTACATGGTCTTTGAGGAACCCTTTGATTTTACAGCTGTAAGTCTTTGCTTAAAAATAGGATCTATTAACTATATAATATAATCTGTTAAATTGTTGATTAACACTTTTTTTTTTTCCCCTGATATGCAAGTCTGATTTTCCCCTCATTCGAAAATGGTGGTGCCTAATTCTGATGGAGAATTTTGCCATTGAAAGGTAACTCTCTTGCTCTCAAGTTTTTCTTTGTCCATGTGTTTATAAATTTAACTTAAAATTAATTTGTCACAGGAAACATGCTGCTGTTGATGTGCAGGGGCCACTGTCACAACATGACACTCAAATCGCCGACAAGGTATGTTTTTATTGTCTCAAAAGGGGGGACATTAGAAACAGAATTTCATAATTTACATACTACATTCCGATTAAAACAAACAGGGTATTGTTGAGGACACTCCCAATCTGCCCAGGGACAACAGATGGAATCAAGCTTGCTAAATCTGGTGCAAACCATCTCTTCTCTTGTGAGATACATTTATTTTAATTAATTAAATATTGTATCCCTTTTTGTAATCTTCTTGCTTAAAGGAGCCACAGATAGTAAAAGACCTTGTGACTGCAGTTGGATGGCTGCGGGAAAACTGCCATGCCTTCAGAGGTCGTGTGGAAGAGCCGTGGTATCTGACATTAAACAAGGAAGACCAGGAAAAGGCGCTCCTTCAACTTGATCAGGCAAAAAAGAATGGGGACATTGAACTGGCCAAAGAGCCTTTCATGTTTCGTTTCGAGTTTCAAGAAGATATGGAAGTTTTTTTTCAGGAGTGTCGGGACAGAAGGCGCCTCAGGATTAACGCCATAATTATGCCGTCTGACTTTTAGTTTTAATGTTATTTGAGAATTATTCTTAAGTGTGCCTGCATAACTTGTATTCTGTTTATTTATTTTTGTTTTTATTTATTTTATCTTAGTTTGATTTTGTATTTTATTAATTGTACTTATTTGAAGCAGGTACAGATAGTGTGTAATGCTTTTGCTAACTAAGAGGTAAAAAAACACTAAGAATTATTATTAAAAAAAATTCACTCCATTATAGAATTTTGTTTTTTGAGGAAAAAAAGTGTTAAGTTGTGAAATGGAGTATCAAAAATGCTTTTTCAATTAAATCAAATGTTCAAACGCTCAAGCTTTGTTTTTATTTATTTATTTTTAAGATTTGTGTTCAATTTGTTAATCATTTATGACAACAAAACATACAGATAATAAACAGGTTTTTTAAAGTTAAAATTATAAACAATTGTCTTTAGTAGTAAAATGTCTTGTGTTGGACAGCATAATTCTTAGACACTTTACAATTCATCCCTGGTGAAAAGTGTCCCATTCTCTCTCTCTCTTTTATATATTTATATATATATATATATATAATTTCTTTCTATCTATCTATCTGGGCTTTGATAAGTCACTTCTATGTCACCATTTCCATCTATGTCGTAGTAGCATGTCTTCGATGGAATATATATAATTATACACACACAAACACTCATATATTGTAAACATATTTTCAATAAAATCGTTTTAATTAAATTATCGAAAATAGCGTTAATAACGTGGTTTTGAACGTTCCAAAACACGGAAGTACCGGAATGCCTATTAAGGCAAAACTTGCTCCGCCCACTTCCGCCCTCAGGCTGTTAGTCTGGCGCTGTCGTCCTCAGACTGTCATGACGTATGGTTCTGCGGTTCTGCAGTTAGTCCTATCTCAACTCGGTACACATATTATTCTCATCAAGCCGGACGATTTTCTAATTTACATTCATTAGCTCCGACCAACAGGAAGTCAGCTATTTTGGTTTGAATGTTAATTTTTTGAAAAAACGGGCTATGAATTTTATACTACTACTCCTACAGGGTTTATCCAATTTACACCAAGCTTTTTTTAACTTGTTGCTAACACATTGAAGTTGTTTAATTGCAAACGGATTTTGGATATCTCAAACGGTTTGGCCGTGGCGAGGCAACGAATTTATGGCAAGAAAAGGGAAACAAAGTGTTATAACTTCTGCATACATTAATTGATTTTGATGAAACTTTGGCTTAGTCTTCGTTGTACAAGGCTGATCACATGGATTTGACTATTGTGATTCAAAGTCATAGCGCCACCAACTGGAAGCAGAAAATGTGTCACTTTCAGCATACATTGAGATCACCCTCTTATTTTTACCTGATTTGCTTCAAAATTCATCAGAATAATGTTAAAACTTGGCACATGTAATCCTTTGAAAATGGGCAGGGAGGAGGGGCTCTATAACGGCACCTTGTAGTGCAGTAAATGTGGAGTGAATTTGACATAGTCCTTTGATGTTTAACCGTTTTAAGTGCCTATTGCCCGCTGTGCACAGTTGCCCTGAAGCCACCGGGGTGGCGGTGCCACCGGGCTTGGGCCCGCCATCGCTGCTCGCAGCTATATTTATTATTTTATTTTTTTTATTTTTTTTTATTTATTTTTTTTCCGTCTTCCGGGGCTTTTTGGGGGCCTTAACATGCTCAAAAACTCTTGAAAATTGGCACACACATTGGAATCCGCGGCCATTAGGACGCCCCAGAGGCTGGTATCCGGGCGTGGCAGGGGGGCTCGACAGCGCCCCCTTGAAAAAAGTCTGAAAATTTGGTCCATATATTAAACACGCTTGCACGTATTAGTATGAAACTCGGTACACATATAGAGCTCATCGGGCCGAACAACTTTCGTACTCTAAGTTAAACGCCACGCCAACAGGAAGTCAGCTATTAAGGGTTGTTTGAAAAACGCATGCTCTGGAATGTGATATACTCCTCCTAGACGATTAATCCGATCGCCACCAAACTCGGTCAGCATGAAGTCAAGACACTGATGATTAAAAATTGCCAGGGGATTTTTGATATCTCGAACGGTTTGGCCGTGGCGAGGCAACGAATTTATGGCGAGAAAAAGGAAACAGGAAATGTGTTATAACGTCTGCATACATATATTGATCTTTATGAAACTTCACGAGTGTGTTCGTTATAGGAGTCTGATCACATGGATGTGACTATTGTGAGTCAAAGTTATAGCGCCACCAACTGGCAGCAGGAAGTGTATCACTTTTTGAAATGCTTTGAGATCACCCTCTTATTTTTACCTGATTTGCTTCAAACTTCATCAATGTAATGGCAATACACAGCAGATGTAGACCTATGACAGGATTTTTGATATTTGAAATATTGTTGCCATGGCAACAGGTCAAACTGTAATAATATTCTTGAGTGTTTTTGAGGCTCTTAACATGCTTCAAATTGCATGAAACTCGACAAACACATCAATATTGTCAACCAGTAGACATGGACAAAGCCATAGAAATGGGCGTGGTGGAGGGGCTCAGTAGCGCCACCTTTTGACAAAAGTGGGGGGTTAGTTTTTCCTACAGTCACCAAACTCGGTACACATATTGTTCTCATCAAGCCGGACAATTTTCTAATTTACATTCATTAGCTCCGACCAACAGGAAGTCGGCTATTTTTGTTTGAATGTTAATTTTTTGAAAAAACAGGCTATGAATTTTATACTACTACTCCTACAGGGTTTATCCAATTTACACCAAGCTTTTTTTAACTTGTTGCTAACACATGGAAGTTGTTTAATTGCAAACGGATTTTGGATACCTCAAACGGTTTGGCCGTGGCGAGGCAACAAATTTATGGCGAGAAAAAGGAAACAGGAAATGTGTTATAACGTCTGCATACATATATTGATCTTTATGAAACTTCACGAGTGTGTTGGTTGTAGTAGTCTGATCACATGGATGTGACTATTGTGAGTCAAAGTTATAGCACCACCAACTGGCAGCAGGAAGTGTATCACTTTTTGAAATGCTTTGAGATCACCCTCTTATTTTTACCTGATTTGCTTCAAACTTCATCAGTGTAATGTCAATACACAGCAGATGTAGACCTATGACAGGATTTTTGATATTTGAAATATTGTTGCCATGGCAACAGGTCAAACTGTAATAATATTCTTGAGTGTTTTTGAGGCTCTTAACATGCTTCAAATTGCATGAAACTCGACACACACATCAATATTGTCAACCAGTAGACAGGGACAAAGCCATAGAAATGGGCGTGGTGAAGGGGCTCAGTAGCGCCACCTTTTGTCAAAAGTGGGGGGGTTAGTTTTTCCTACAGTCACCAAACTCGGTACACATATTGTTCTCATCAAGCTGGACAATTTTCTAATTTACATTCATTAGCTCCGACCAACAGGAAGTCGGCTATTTTTGTTTGAATGTAAATTTTTTGAAAAAACAGGCTATGAATTTTATACTACTACTCCTACAGGGTTTATCCAATTTACACCAAGCTTTTTTTAACTTGTTGCTAACACATTGAAGTTGTTTAATTGCAAACGGATTTTGGATATCTCAAACGGTTTGGCCGTGGCGAGGCAACGAATTTATGGCAAGAAAAGGGAAACAAAGTGTTATAACTTCTGCATACATTAATTGATTTTGATGAAACTTTGGCTTAGTCTTCGTTGTACAAGGCTGATCACATGGATTTGACTATTGTGATTCAAAGTCATAGCGCCACCAACTGGAAGCAGAAAATGTGTCACTTTCAGCATACATTGAGATCACCCTCTTATTTTTACCTGATTTGCTTCAAAATTCATCAGAATAATGTTAAAACTTGGCACATGTAATCCTTTGAAAATGGGCAGGGAAGAGGGGCTCTATAGCGGCACCTTGTAGTGCAGTAAATGTGGAGTGAATTTGACATAGTCCTTTGATGTTTAACCGTTTTAAGTGCCTATTGCCCGCTGTGCACAGTTGCCCTGAAGCCACCGGGGTGGCGGTGCCACCGGGCTTGGGCCCGCCATCGCTGCTCGCAGCTATATTTATTTTTTATTTTTTATTTTTTTTTCCGTCTTCCGGGGCTTTTTGGGGGCCTTAACATGCTCAAAAACTCTTGAAAATTGGCACACACATTGGAATACGCGGCCATTAGGACGCCGGAGAGGCTGGTACCCGGGCGTGGCAGGGGGGCTCGACAGCGCCCCCTTGAAAAAAGTCTGAAAATTTGGTCCATATATTAAACATGCTTGCACGTATTAGTATGAAACTCGGTACACATATAGACCTCATTGGGCCGAACAACTTTCGCGCTCTAAGTTAATCGCCACGCCAACAGGAAGTCAGCTATTAAGGGTTGTTTGAAAAACGCATGCTCTGGAATTTGATAGACTCCTCCTAGACGATTAATCCGATCGCCACCAAACTCGGTCAGCATGAAGTCAAGACACTGATGATTAAAAATTGCCAGGGGATTTTTGATATCTCGAACGGTTTGGCCGTGGCGAGGCAACGAATTTATGGCGAGAAAAAGGAAACAGGAAATGTGTTATAACGTCTTAATACATATATTGATCTTTATGAAACTTCACGAGTGTGTTCGTTATAGGAGTCTGATCACATGGATGTGACTATTGTGAGTCAAAGTTATAGCACCACCAACTGGCAGCAGGAAGTGTATCACTTTTTGAAATGTTTTGAGATCACCCTCTTATTTTTACCTGATTTGCTTCAAACTTCATCAGTGTAATGTCAATACACAGCAGATGTAGACCTATGACAGGATTTTTGATATTTGACATATTGTTGCCATGGCAACAGGTCAAACTGTAATAATATTCTTGAGTGTTTTTGAGGCTCTTAACATGCTTCAAATTGCATGAAACTCGACACACACATCAATATTGTCAACCAGTAGACATGGACAAAGCCATAGAAATGGGCGTGGTGGAGGGGCTCAGTAGCGCCACCTTTTGACAAAAGTGGGGGGGGTTAGTTTTTCCTACAGTCACCAAACTCGGTACACATATTATTCTCATCAAGCCGGACAATTTTCTAATTTACATTCATTAGCTCCGACCAACAGGAAGTCAGCTATTTTGGTTTGAATGTTAATTTTTTGAAAAAACAGGCTATGAATTTTATACTACTACTCCTACAGGGTTTATCCAATTTACACCAAGCTTTTTTTAACTTGTTGCGAACACATTGAAGTTGTTTAATTGCAAACGGATTTTGGATATCTCAAACGGTTTGGTCGTGGCGAGGCAACGAATTTATGGCGAGAAAAGGGAAACAGGAAATGTGTTATAACTTCTGCATACATTGATTGATGTTTATGAAACTTCAGGAGTGTGTTGGTTGTAGTAGTGTGATCACATGGATGTAACTATTGTGAGTCAAAGTTATAGCGCCACCAAATGGCAGCAAGAAGTGTATCACTTTAAAATGCTTTGAGATCACCCTCTTATTTTTACCTGATTTGCTTCAAACTTCATCAGTGTAATGTCAATACACAGCAGATGTAGACCTATGACAGGATTTTTGATATTTGAAATATTGTTGCCATGGCAACAGGTCAAACTGTAATAATATTCTTGAGTGGTTTTGAGGCTCTTAACATGCTTCAAATTGCATGAAACTCGACACACACATCAATATTGTCAACCAGTAGACATGGACAAAGCCATAGAAATGGGCGTGGTGGAGGGGCTCAGTAGCGCCACCTTTTGACAAAAGTGGGGGGGGGGTTAGTTTTTCCTACAGTCACCAAACTCGGCACATATTATTCTCATCAAGCCGGACAATTTTCTAATTTACATTCATTAGCTCCGACCAACAGGAAGTCAGCTATTTTGGTTTGAATGTTAATTTTTTGAAAAAACAGGCTATGAATTTTATACTACTACTCCTACAGGGTTTATCCAATTTACACCAAGCTTTTTTTAACTTGTTGCTAACACATTGAAGTTGTTTAATTGCAAACGGATTTTGGATATCTCAAACGGTTTGGCCGTGGCGAGGCAACGAATTTATGGCAAGAAAAGGGAAACAAAATGTTATAACTTCTGCATACATTAATTGATTTTGATGAAACTTTGGCTTAGTCTTCGTTGTACAAGGCTGATCACATGGATTTGACTATTGTGATTCAAAGTCATAGCGCCACCAACTGGAAGCAGAAAATGTGTCACTTTCAGCATACATTGAGATCACCCTCTTATTTTTACCTGATTTGCTTCAAAATTCATCAGAATAATGTTAAAACTTGGCACATGTAATCCTTTGAAAATGGGCAGGGAGGAGGGGCTCTATAACGGCACCTTGTAGTGCAGTAAATGTGGAGTGAATTTGACATAGTCCTTTGATGTTTAACCGTTTTAAGTGCCTATTGCCCGCTGTGCACAGTTGCCCTGAAGCCACCGGGGTGGCGGTGCCACCGGGCTTGGGCCCGCCATCGCTGCTCGCAGCTATATTTAGGGCCCAAGCGAAAATTCGCGCAGGGCCCTCTTGTTCTTCTAAGGATTATTATTATTTTTTTTTTATTTATTTTTTTTTTTTTTCCGTCTTCCGGGGCTTTTTGGGGGCCTTAACATGCTCAAAAACTCTTGAAAATTGGCACACACATTGGAATCCGCGGCCATTAGGACGCCGGAGAGGCTGGTACCCGGGCGTGGCAGGGGGGCTCGACAGCGCCCCCTTGAAAAAAGTCTGAAAATTTGGTCCATATATTAAACATGCTTGCACGTATTAGTATGAAACTCGGTACACATATAGACCTCATCGGGCCGAACAACTTTCGCGCTCTAAGTTAATCGCCACGCCAACAGGAAGTCAGCTATTAAGGGTTGTTTGAAAAACGCATGCTCTGGAATTTGATATACTCCTCCTAGACGATTAATCCGATCGCCACCAAACTCGGTCAGCATGAAGTCAAGACACTGATGATTAAAAATTGCCAGGGGATTTTTGATATCTCGAACGGTTTGGCCGTGGCGAGGCAACGAATTTATGGCGAGAAAAAGGAAACAGGAAATGTGTTATAACGTCTTAATACATATATTGATCTTTATGAAACTTCACGAGTGTGTTCGTTATAGGAGTCTGATCACATGGATGTGACTATTGTGAGTCAAAGTTATAGCGCCACCAACTGGCAGCAGGAAGTGTATCACTTTTTGAAATGTTTTGAGATCACCCTCTTATTTTTACCTGATTTGCTTCAAACTTCATCAGTGTAATGTCAATACACAGCAGATGTAGACCTATGACAGGATTTTTGATATTTGAAATATTGTTGCCATGGCAACAGGTCAAACTGTAATAATATTCTTGAGTGTTTTTGAGGCTCTTAACATGCTTCAAATTGCATGAAACTCGACACACACATCAATATTGTCAACCAGTAGACATGGACAAAGCCATAGAAATGGGCGTGGTGGAGGGGCTCAGTAGCGCCACCTTTTGACAAAAGTGGGGGGGTTAGTTTTTCCTACAGTCACCAAACTCGGTACACATATTATTCTCATCAAGCCGGACAATTTTCTAATTTACATTCATTAGCTCCGACCAACAGGAAGTCAGCTATTTTGGTTTGAATGTTAATTTTTTGAAAAAACAGGCTATGAATTTTATACTACTACTCCTACAGGGTTTATCCAATTTACACCAAGCTTTTTTTAACTTGTTGCGAACACATTGAAGTTGTTTAATTGCAAACGGATTTTGGATATCTCAAACGGTTTGGCCGTGGCGAGGCAACGAATTTATGGCGAGAAAAGGGAAACAGGAAATGTGTTATAACTTCTGCATACATTGATTGATGTTTATGAAACTTCAGGAGTGTGTTGGTTCTAGTAGTCTGATCACATGGATGTAACTATTGTGAGTCAAAGTTATAGCGCCACCAAATGGCAGCAAGAAGTGTATCACTTTTAAAATGCTTTGAGATCACCCTCTTATTTTTACCTGATTTGCTTCAAACTTCATCAGTGTAATGTCAATACACAGCAGATGTAGACCTATGACAGGATTTTTGATATTTGAAATATTGTTGCCATGGCAACAGGTCAAACTGTAATAATATTCTTGAGTGTTTTTGAGGCTCTTAACATGCTTCAAATTGCATGAAACTCGACACACACATCAATATTGTCAACCAGTAGACATGGACAAAGCCATAGAAATGGGCGTGGTGGAGGGGCTCAGTAGCGCCACCTTTTGTCAAAAGTGGGGGTTAGTTTTTCCTACAGTCACCAAACTCGGTACACATATTATTCTCATCAAGCCGGACAATTTTCTAATTTACATTCATTAGCTCCGACCAACAGGAAGTCAGCTATTTTGGTTTGAATGTTAATTTTTTGAAAAAACAGGCTATGAATTTTATACTACTACTCCTACAGGGTTTATCCAATTTACACCAAGCTTTTTTTAACTTGTTGCTAACACATTGAAGTTGTTTAATTGCAAACGGATTTTGGATATCTCAAACGGTTTGGCCGTGGCGAGGCAACGAATTTATGGCAAGAAAAGGGAAACAAAGTGTTATAACTTCTGCATACATTAATTGATTTTGATGAAACTTTGGCTTAGTCTTCGTTGTACAAGGCTGATCACATGGATTTGACTATTGTGATTCAAAGTCATAGCGCCACCAACTGGAAGCAGAAAATGTGTCACTTTCAGCATACATTGAGATCACCCTCTTATTTTTACCTGATTTGCTTCAAAATTCATCAGAATAATGTTAAAACTTGGCACATGTAATCCTTTGAAAATGGGCAGGGAGGAAGGGGTCTATAGCGGAACCTTGTAGTGCAGTAAATGTGGAGTGAATTTGACATAGTCCTTTGATGTTTAACCGTTTTAAGTGCCTATTGCCCGCTGTGCACAGTTGCCCTGAAGCCACCGGGGTGGCGGTGCCACCGGGCTTGGGCCCGCCATCGCTGCTCGCAGCTATATTTATTATTTTATTTTTTTTTTTTTTATTTTTTTTTTTTTCCGTCTTCCGGGGCTTTTTGGGGGCCTTAACATGCTCAAAAACTTTTGAAAATTGGCACACACATTGGAATCCGCGGCCATTAGGACGCCGGAGAGGCTGGTACCCGGGCGTGGCAGGGGGGCTCGACAGCGCCCCCTTGAAAAAAGTCTGAAAATTTGGTCCATATATTAAACATGCTTGCACGTATTAGTATGAAACTCGGTACACATATAGACCTCATCGGGCCGAACAACTTTCGCGCTCTAAGTTAATCGCCACGCCAACAGGAAGTCAGCTATTAAGGGTTGTTTGAAAAACGCATGCTCTGGAATTTGATATACTCCTCCTAGACGATTAATCCGATCGCCACCAAACTCGGTCAGCATGAAGTCAAGACACTGATGATTAAAAATTGCCAGGGGATTTTTGATATCTCGAACGGTTTGGCCGTGGCGAGGCAACGAATTTATGGCGAGAAAAAGGAAACAGGAAATGTGTTATAACGTCTTAATACATATATTGATCTTTATGAAACTTCACGAGTGTGTTCGTTATAGGAGTCTGATCACATGGATGTGACTATTGTGAGTCAAAGTTATAGCGCCACCAACTGGCAGCAGGAAGTGTATCACTTTTTGAAATGTTTTGAGATCACCCTCTTATTTTTACCTGATTTGCTTCAAACTTCATCAGTGTAATGTCAATACACAGCAGATGTAGACCTATGACAGGATTTTTGATATTTGAAATATTGTTGCCATGGCAACAGGTCAAACTGTAATAATATTCTTGAGTGTTTTTGAGGCTCTTAACATGCTTCAAATTGCATGAAACTCGACACACACATCAATATTGTCAACCAGTAGACATGGACAAAGCCATAGAAATGGGCGTGGTGGAGGGGCTCAGTAGCGCCACCTTTTGACAAAAGTGGGGGTTAGTTTTTCCTACAGTCACCAAACTCGGTACACATATTATTCTCATCAAGCCGGACAATTTTCTAATTTACATTCATTAGCTCCGACCAACAGGAAGTCAGCTATTTTGGTTTGAATGTTAATTTTTTGAAAAAACAGGCTATGAATTTTATACTACTACTCCTACAGGGTTTATCCAATTTACACCAAGCTTTTTTTAACTTGTTGCGAACACATTGAAGTTGTTTAATTGCAAACGGATTTTGGATATCTCAAACGGTTTGGCCGTGGCGAGGCAACGAATTTATGGCGAGAAAAGGGAAACAGGAAATGTGTTATAACTTCTGCATACATTGATTGATGTTTATGAAACTTCAGGAGTGTGTTGGTTCTAGTAGTCTGATCACATGGATGTAACTATTGTGAGTCAAAGTTATAGCGCCACCAAATGGCAGCAAGAAGTGTATCACTTTTAAAATGCTTTGAGATCACCCTCTTATTTTTACCTGATTTGCTTCAAACTTCATCAGTGTAATGTCAATACACAGCAGATGTAGACCTATGACAGGATTTTTGATATTTGAAATATTGTTGCCATGGCAACAGGTCAAACTGTAATAATATTCTTGAGTGTTTTTGAGGCTCTTAACATGCTTCAAATTGCATGAAACTCGACACACACATCAATATTGTCAACCAGTAGACATGGACAAAGCCATAGAAATGGGCGTGGTGGAGGGGCTCAGTAGCGCCACCTTTTGACAAAAGTGGGGGTTAGTTTTTCCTACAGTCACCAAACTCGGTACACATATTATTCTCATCAAGCCGGACAATTTTCTAATTTACATTCATTAGCTCCGACCAACAGGAAGTCAGCTATTTTGGTTTGAATGTTAATTTTTTGAAAAAACAGGCTATGAATTTTATACTACTACTCCTACAGGGTTTATCCAATTTACACCAAGCTTTTTTTAACTTGTTGCTAACACATTGAAGTTGTTTAATTGCAAACGGATTTTGGATATCTCAAACGGTTTGGCCGTGGCGAGGCAACGAATTTATGGCAAGAAAAGGGAAACAAAGTGTTATAACTTCTGCATACATTAATTGATTTTGATGAAACTTTGGCTTAGTCTTCGTTGTACAAGGCTGATCACATGGATTTGACTATTGTGATTCAAAGTCATAGCGCCACCAACTGGAAG
This sequence comes from Chanodichthys erythropterus, assembly GCF_024489055.1. NCBI lineage: Eukaryota > Metazoa > Chordata > Actinopteri > Cypriniformes > Xenocyprididae > Chanodichthys > Chanodichthys erythropterus. The sequence continues at coordinate 91,255 of NW_027125675.1, read as the reverse complement.
CAGAAAATGTGTCACTTTCAGCATACATTGAGATCACCCTCTTATTTTTACCTGATTTGCTTCAAAATTCATCAGAATAATGTTAAAACTTGGCACATGTAATCCTTTGAAAATGGGCAGGGAGGAGGGGCTCTATAACGGCACCTTGTAGTGCAGTAAATGTGGAGTGAATTTGACATAGCCCTTTGATGTTTAACCGTTTTAAGTGCCTATTGCCCGCTGTGCGCAGTTGCCCTGAAGCCACCGGGGTGGCGGTGCCACCGGGCTTGGGCCCGCCATCGCTGCTCGCAGCTATATTTTATTTATTTATTTTTTTTTTTTCCGTCTTCCGGGGCTTTTTGGGGGCCTTAACATGCTCAAAAACTCTTGAAAATTGGCACACACATTGGAATCCGCGGCCATTAGGACGCCCCAGAGGCTGGTATCCGGGCGTGGCAGGGGGGCTCGACAGCGCCCCCTTGAAAAAAGTCTGAAAATTTGGTCCATATATTAAACACGCTTGCACGTATTAGTATGAAACTCGGTACACATATAGAGCTCATCGGGCCGAACAACTTTCGTACTCTAAGTTAAACGCCACGCCAACAGGAAGTCAGCTATTAAGGGTTGTTTGAAAAACGCATGCTCTGGAATTTGATATACTCCTCCTAGACGATTAATCCGATCGCCACCAAACTCGGTCAGCATGAAGTCAAGACACTGATGATTAAAAATTGCCAGGGGATTTTTGATATCTCGAACGGTTTGGCCGTGGCGAGGCAACGAATTTATGGCGAGAAAAAGGAAACAGGAAATGTGTTATAACGTCTGCATACATATATTGATCTTTATGAAACTTCACGAGTGTGTTCGTTATAGGAGTCTGATCACATGGATGTGACTATTGTGAGTCAAAGTTATAGCGCCACCAACTGGCAGCAGGAAGTGTATCACTTTTTGAAATGCTTTGAGATCACCCTCTTATTTTTGCCTGATTTGCTTCAAACTTCATCAATGTAATGGCAATACACAGCAGATGTAGACCTATGACAGGATTTTTGATATTTGAAATATTGTTGCCATGGCAACAGGTCAAACTGTAATAATATTCTTGAGTGTTTTTGAGGCTCTTAACATGCTTCAAATTGCATGAAACTCGACAAACACATCAATATTGTCAACCAGTAGACATGGACAAAGCCATAGAAATGGGCGTGGTGGAGGGGCTCAGTAGCGCCACCTTTTGACAAAAGTGGGGGTTAGTTTTTCCTACAGTCACCAAACTCGGTACACATATTGTTCTCATCAAGCCGGACAATTTTCTAATTTACATTCATTAGCTCCGACCAACAGGAAGTCGGCTATTTTTGTTTGAATGTTAATTTTTTGAAAAAACAGGCTATGAATTTTATACTACTACTCCTACAGGGTTTATCCAATTTACACCAAGCTTTTTTTAACTTGTTGCTAACACATGGAAGTTGTTTAATTGCAAACGGATTTTGGATACCTCAAACGGTTTGGCTGTGGCGAGGCAACAAATTTATGGCGAGAAAAAGGAAACAGGAAATGTGTTATAACGTCTGCATACATATATTGATCTTTATGAAACTTCACGAGTGTGTTGGTTGTAGTAGTCTGATCACATGGATGTGACTATTGTGAGTCAAAGTTATAGCACCACCAACTGGCAGCAGGAAGTGTATCACTTTTTGAAATGCTTTGAGATCACCCTCTTATTTTTACCTGATTTGCTTCAAACTTCATCAGTGTAATGTCAATACACAGCAGATGTAGACCTATGACAGGATTTTTGATATTTGAAATATTGTTGCCATGGCAACAGGTCAAACTGTAATAATATTCTTGAGTGTTTTTGAGGCTCTTAACATGCTTCAAATTGCATGAAACTCGACACACACATCAATATTGTCAACCAGTAGACATGGACAAAGCCATAGAAATGGGCGTGGTGAAGGGGCTCAGTAGCGCCACCTTTTGTCAAAAGTGGGGGGGTTAGTTTTTCCTACAGTCACCAAACTCGGTACACATATTGTTCTCATCAAGCTGGACAATTTTCTAATTTACATTCATTAGCTCCGACCAACAGGAAGTCGGCTATTTTTGTTTGAATGTAAATTTTTTGAAAAAACAGGCTATGAATTTTATACTACTACTCCTACAGGGTTTATCCAATTTACACCAAGCTTTTTTTAACTTGTTGCTAACACATTGAAGTTGTTTAATTGCAAACGGATTTTGGATATCTCAAACGGTTTGGCCGTGGCGAGGCAACGAATTTATGGCAAGAAAAGGGAAACAAAGTGTTATAACTTCTGCATACATTAATTGATTTTGATGAAACTTTGGCTTAGTCTTCGTTGTACAAGGCTGATCACATGGATTTGACTATTGTGATTCAAAGTCATAGCGCCACCAACTGGAAGCAGAAAATGTGTCACTTTCAGCATACATTGAGATCACCCTCTTATTTTTACCTGATTTGCTTCAAAATTCATCAGAATAATGTTAAAACTTGGCACATGTAATCCTTTGAAAATGGGCAGGGAAGAGGGGCTCTATAGCGGCACCTTGTAGTGCAGTAAATGTGGAGTGAATTTGACATAGTCCTTTGATGTTTAACCGTTTTAAGTGCCTATTGCCCGCTGTGCACAGTTGCCCTGAAGCCACCGGGGTGGCGGTGCCACCGGGCTTGGGCCCGCCATCGCTGCTCGCAGCTATATTTATTTTTTATTTTTAGGGCCCAAGCGAAAATTCGCGCAGGGCCCTCTTGTTCTTCTAAGGATTATTAGGGCCCAAGCGAAAATTCGCGCAGGGCCCTCTTGTTCTTCTAAGGATTATTATTATTATTATTATTTTTTTTTTTTTTTTTTTCCGTCTTCCGGGGCTTTTTGGGGGCCTTAACATGCTCAAAAACTCTTGAAAATTGGCACACACATTGGAATCCGATCGCCACCAAACTCGGTCAGCATGAAGTCAAGACACTGATGATTAAAAATTGCCAGGGGATTTTTGATGTCTCGAACGGTTTGGCCGTGGCGAGGCAACGAATTTATGGCGAGAAAAAGGAAACAGGAAATGTGTTATAACGTCTTAATACATATATTGATCTTTATGAAACTTCACGAGTATGTTCGTTATAGGAGTCTGATCACATGGATGTGACTATTGTGAGTCAAAGTTATAGCGCCACCAACTGGCAGCAGGAAGTGTATCACTTTTTGAAATGTTTTGAGATCACCCTCTTATTTTTACCTGATTTGCTTCAAACTTCATCAGTGTAATGTCAATACACAGCAGATGTAGACCTATGACAGGATTTTTGATATTTGAAATATTGTTGCCATGGCAACAGGTCAAACTGTAATAATATTCTTGAGTGTTTTTGAGGCTCTTAACATGCTTCAAATTGCATGAAACTCGACACACACATCAATATTGTCAACCAGTAGACATGGACAAAGCCATAGAAATGGGCGTGGTGGAGGGGCTCAGTAGCGCCACCTTTTGACAAAAGTGGGGGTTAGTTTTTCCTACAGTCACCAAACTCGGTACACATATTATTCTCATCAAGCCGGACAATTTTCTAATTTACATTCATTAGCTCCGACCAACAGGAAGTCAGCTATTTTGGTTTGAATGTTAATTTTTTGAAAAAACAGGCTATGAATTTTATACTACTACTCCTACAGGGTTTATCCAATTTACACCAAGCTTTTTTAACTTGTTGCGAACACATTGAAGTTGTTTAATTGCAAACGGATTTTGGATATCTCAAACGGTTTGGCCGTGGCGAGGCAACGAATTTATGGCGAGAAAAGGGAAACAGGAAATGTGTTATAACTTCTGCATACATTGATTGATGTTTATGAAACTTCAGGAGTGTGTTGGTTGTAGTAGTCTGATCACATGGATGTAACTATTGTGAGTCAAAGTTATAGCGCCACCAAATGGCAGCAAGAAGTGTATCACTTTTAAAATGCTTTGAGATCACCCTCTTATTTTTACCTGATTTGCTTCAAACTTCATCAGTGTAATGTCAATACACAGCAGATGTAGACCTATGACAGGATTTTTGATATTTGAAATATTGTTGCCATGGCAACAGGTCAAACTGTAATAATATTCTTGAGTGTTTTTGAGGCTCTTAACATGCTTCAAATTGCATGAAACTCGACACACACATCAATATTGTCAACCAGTAGACATGGACAAAGCCATAGAAATGGGCGTGGTGGAGGGGCTCAGTAGCGCCACCTTTTGACAAAAGTGGGGGGGTTAGTTTTTCCTACAGTCACCAAACTCGGTACACATATTATTCTCATCAAGCCGGACAATTTTCTAATTTGCATTCATTAGCTCCGACCAACAGGAAGTCAGCTATTTTGGTTTGAATTTTAATTTTTTGAAAAAACAGGCTATGAATTTTATACTACTACTCCTACAGGGTTTATCCAATTTACACCAAGCTTTTTTTAACTTGTTGCTAACACATTGAAGTTGTTTAATTGCAAACGGATTTTGGATATCTCAAACGGTTTGGCCGTGGCGAGGCAACGAATTTATGGCAAGAAAAGGGAAACAAAGTGTTATAACTTCTGCATACATTAATTGATTTTGATGAAACTTTGGCTTAGTCTTCGTTGTACAAGGCTGATCACATGGATTTGACTATTGTGATTCAAAGTCATAGCGCCACCAACTGGAAGCAGAAAATGTGTCACTTTCAGCATACATTGAGATCACCCTCTTATTTTTACCTGATTTGCTTCAAAATTCATCAGAATAATGTTAAAACTTGGCACATGTAATCCTTTGAAAATGGGCAGGGAGGAGGGGCTCTATAACGGCACCTTGTAGTGCAGTAAATGTGGAGTGAATTTGACATAGCCCTTTGATGTTTAACCGTTTTAAGTGCCTATTGCCCGCTGTGCGCAGTTGCCCTGAAGCCACCGGGTGGCGGTGCCACCGGGCTTGGGCCCGCCATCGCTGCTCGCAGCTATATTTATTATTATTATTAGGGCCCAAGCGAAAATTCGCGCAGGGCCCTCTTGTTCTTCTAAGGATTATTATTTTTTTTTTTTTTTTTTTTTTCCGTCTTCCGGGGCTTTTTGGGGGCCTTAACATGCTCAAAAACTCTTGAAAATTGGCACACACATTGGAATCCGCGGCCATTAGGACGCCGGAGAGGCTGGTACCCGGGCGTGGCAGGGGGGCTCGACAGCGCCCCCTTGAAAAAAGTCTGAAAATTTGGTCCATATATTAAACATGCTTGCACGTATTAGTATGAAACTCGGTACACATATAGACCTCATCGGGCCGAACAACTTTCGCGCTCTAAGTTAATCGCCACGCCAACAGGAAGTCAGCTATTAAGGGTTGTTTGAAAAACGCATGCTCTGGAATTTGATATACTCCTCCTAGACGATTAATCCGATCGCCACCAAACTCGGTCAGCATGAAGTCAAGACACTGATGATTAAAAATTGCCAGGGGATTTTTGATATCTCGAACGGTTTGGCCGTGGCGAGGCAACGAATTTATGGCGAGAAAAAGGAAACAGGAAATGTGTTATAACGTCTGCATACATATATTGATCTTTATGAAACTTCACGAGTGTGTTCGTTATAGGAGTCTGATCACATGGATGTGACTATTGTGAGTCAAAGTTATAGCGCCACCAACTGGCAGCAGGAAGTGTATCACTTTTTGAAATGCTTTGAGATCACCCTCTTATTTTTGCCTGATTTGCTTCAAACTTCATCAATGTAATGGCAATACACAGCAGATGTAGACCTATGACAGGATTTTTGATATTTGAAATATTGTTGCCATGGCAACAGGTCAAACTGTAATAATATTCTTGAGTGTTTTTGAGGCTCTTAACATGCTTCAAATTGCATGAAACTCGACAAACACATCAATATTGTCAACCAGTAGACATGGACAAAGCCATAGAAATGGGCGTGGTGGAGGGGCTCAGTAGCGCCACCTTTTGACAAAAGTGGGGGGGTTAGTTTTTCCTACAGTCACCAAACTCGGTACACATATTGTTCTCATCAAGCCGGACAATTTTCTAATTTACATTCATTAGCTCCGACCAACAGGAAGTCGGCTATTTTTGTTTGAATGTTAATTTTTTGAAAAAACAGGCTATGAATTTTATACTACTACTCCTACAGGGTTTATCCAATTTACACCAAGCTTTTTTTAACTTGTTGCTAACACATGGAAGTTGTTTAATTGCAAACGGATTTTGGATACCTCAAACGGTTTGGCTGTGGCGAGGCAACAAATTTATGGCGAGAAAAAGGAAACAGGAAATGTGTTATAACGTCTGCATACATATATTGATCTTTATGAAACTTCACGAGTGTGTTGGTTGTAGTAGTCTGATCACATGGATGTGACTATTGTGAGTCAAAGTTATAGCACCACCAACTGGCAGCAGGAAGTGTATCACTTTTTGAAATGCTTTGAGATCACCCTCTTATTTTTACCTGATTTGCTTCAAACTTCATCAGTGTAATGTCAATACACAGCAGATGTAGACCTATGACAGGATTTTTGATATTTGAAATATTGTTGCCATGGCAACAGGTCAAACTGTAATAATATTCTTGAGTGTTTTTGAGGCTCTTAACATGCTTCAAATTGCATGAAACTCGACACACACATCAATATTGTCAACCAGTAGACATGGACAAAGCCATAGAAATGGGCGTGGTGAAGGGGCTCAGTAGCGCCACCTTTTGTCAAAAGTGGGGGTTAGTTTTTCCTACAGTCACCAAACTCGGTACACATATTGTTCTCATCAAGCTGGACAATTTTCTAATTTACATTCATTAGCTCCGACCAACAGGAAGTCGGCTATTTTTGTTTGAATGTAAATTTTTTGAAAAAACAGGCTATGAATTTTATACTACTACTCCTACAGGGTTTATCCAATTTACACCAAGCTTTTTTTAACTTGTTGCTAACACATTGAAGTTGTTTAATTGCAAACGGATTTTGGATATCTCAAACGGTTTGGCCGTGGCGAGGCAACGAATTTATGGCAAGAAAAGGGAAACAAAGTGTTATAACTTCTGCATACATTAATTGATTTTGATGAAACTTTGGCTTAGTCTTCGTTGTACAAGGCTGATCACATGGATTTGACTATTGTGATTCAAAGTCATAGCGCCACCAACTGGAAGCAGAAAATGTGTCACTTTCAGCATACATTGAGATCACCCTCTTATTTTTACCTGATTTGCTTCAAAATTCATCAGAATAATGTTAAAACTTGGCACATGTAATCCTTTGAAAATGGGCAGGGAAGAGGGGCTCTATAGCGGCACCTTGTAGTGCAGTAAATGTGGAGTGAATTTGACATAGTCCTTTGATGTTTAACCGTTTTAAGTGCCTATTGCCCGCTGTGCACAGTTGCCCTGAAGCCACCGGGGTGGCGGTGCCACCGGGCTTGGGCCCGCCATCGCTGCTCGCAGCTATATTTATTTTTTATTTTTAGGGCCCAAGCGAAAATTCGCGCAGGGCCCTCTTGTTCTTCTAAGGATTATTAGGGCCCAAGCGAAAATTCGCGCAGGGCCCTCTTGTTCTTCTAAGGATTATTATTATTATTATTATTATTATTATTTTTTTTTTTTCCGTCTTCCGGGGCTTTTTGGGGGCCTTAACATGCTCAAAAACTCTTGAAAATTGGCACACACATTGGAATCCGATCGCCACCAAACTCGGTCAGCATGAAGTCAAGACACTGATGATTAAAAATTGCCAGGGGATTTTTGATGTCTCGAACGGTTTGGCCGTGGCGAGGCAACGAATTTATGGCGAGAAAAAGGAAACAGGAAATGTGTTATAACGTCTTAATACATATATTGATCTTTATGAAACTTCACGAGTATGTTCGTTATAGGAGTCTGATCACATGGATGTGACTATTGTGAGTCAAAGTTATAGCGCCACCAACTGGCAGCAGGAAGTGTATCACTTTTTGAAATGTTTTGAGATCACCCTCTTATTTTTACCTGATTTGCTTCAAACTTCATCAGTGTAATGTCAATACACAGCAGATGTAGACCTATGACAGGATTTTTGATATTTGAAATATTGTTGCCATGGCAACAGGTCAAACTGTAATAATATTCTTGAGTGTTTTTGAGGCTCTTAACATGCTTCAAATTGCATGAAACTCGACACACACATCAATATTGTCAACCAGTAGACATGGACAAAGCCATAGAAATGGGCGTGGTGGAGGGGCTCAGTAGCGCCACCTTTTGACAAAAGTGGGGGTTAGTTTTTCCTACAGTCACCAAACTCGGTACACATATTATTCTCATCAAGCCGGACAATTTTCTAATTTACATTCATTAGCTCCGACCAACAGGAAGTCAGCTATTTTGGTTTGAATGTTAATTTTTTGAAAAAACAGGCTATGAATTTTATACTACTACTCCTACAGGGTTTATCCAATTTACACCAAGCTTTTTTTAACTTGTTGCGAACACATTGAAGTTGTTTAATTGCAAACGGATTTTGGATATCTCAAACGGTTTGGCCGTGGCGAGGCAACGAATTTATGGCGAGAAAAGGGAAACAGGAAATGTGTTATAACTTCTGCATACATTGATTGATGTTTATGAAACTTCAGGAGTGTGTTGGTTGTAGTAGTCTGATCACATGGATGTAACTATTGTGAGTCAAAGTTATAGCGCCACCAAATGGCAGCAAGAAGTGTATCACTTTTAAAATGCTTTGAGATCACCCTCTTATTTTTACCTGATTTGCTTCAAACTTCATCAGTGTAATGTCAATACACAGCAGATGTAGACCTATGACAGGATTTTTGATATTTGAAATATTGTTGCCATGGCAACAGGTCAAACTGTAATAATATTCTTGAGTGTTTTTGAGGCTCTTAACATGCTTCAAATTGCATGAAACTCGACACACACATCAATATTGTCAACCAGTAGACATGGACAAAGCCATAGAAATGGGCGTGGTGGAGGGGCTCAGTAGCGCCACCTTTTGACAAAAGTGGGGGTTAGTTTTTCCTACAGTCACCAAACTCGGTACACATATTATTCTCATCAAGCCGGACAATTTTCTAATTTGCATTCATTAGCTCCGACCAACAGGAAGTCAGCTATTTTGGTTTGAATTTTAATTTTTTGAAAAAACAGGCTATGAATTTTATACTACTACTCCTACAGGGTTTATCCAATTTACACCAAGCTTTTTTTAACTTGTTGCTAACACATTGAAGTTGTTTAATTGCAAACGGATTTTGGATATCTCAAACGGTTTGGCCGTGGCGAGGCAACGAATTTATGGCAAGAAAAGGGAAACAAAGTGTTATAACTTCTGCATACATTAATTGATTTTGATGAAACTTTGGCTTAGTCTTCGTTGTACAAGGCTGATCACATGGATTTGACTATTGTGATTCAAAGTCATAGCGCCACCAACTGGAAGCAGAAAATGTGTCACTTTCAGCATACATTGAGATCACCCTCTTATTTTTACCTGATTTGCTTCAAAATTCATCAGAATAATGTTAAAACTTGGCACATGTAATCCTTTGAAAATGGGCAGGGAGGAGGGGCTCTATAACGGCACCTTGTAGTGCAGTAAATGTGGAGTGAATTTGACATAGCCCTTTGATGTTTAACCGTTTTAAGTGCCTATTGCCCGCTGTGCGCAGTTGCCCTGAAGCCACCGGGTGGCGGTGCCACCGGGCTTGGGCCCGCCATCGCTGCTCGCAGCTATATTTATTATTATTATTAGGGCCCAAGCGAAAATTCGCGCAGGGCCCTCTTGTTCTTCTAAGGATTATTATTTTTTTTTTTTTTTTTTTTTTTTTTTCCGTCTTCCGGGGCTTTTTGGGGGCCTTAACATGCTCAAAAACTCTTGAAAATTGGCACACACATTGGAATCCGCGGCCATTAGGACGCCGGAGAGGCTGGTACCCGGGCGTGGCAGGGGGGCTCGACAGCGCCCCCTTGAAAAAAGTCTGAAAATTTGGTCCATATATTAAACATGCTTGCACGTATTAGTATGAAACTCGGTACACATATAGACCTCATCGGGCCGAACAACTTTCGCGCTCTAAGTTAATCGCCACGCCAACAGGAAGTCAGCTATTAAGGGTTGTTTGAAAAACGCATGCTCTGGAATTTGATATACTCCTCCTAGACGATTAATCCGATCGCCACCAAACTCGGTCAGCATGAAGTCAAGACACTGATGATTAAAAATTGCCAGGGGATTTTTGATATCTCGAACGGTTTGGCCGTGGCGAGGCAACGAATTTATGGCGAGAAAAAGGAAACAGGAAATGTGTTATAACGTCTTAATACATATATTGATCTTTATGAAACTTCACGAGTGTGTTCGTTATAGGAGTCTGATCACATGGATGTGACTATTGTGAGTCAAAGTTATAGCGCCACCAACTGGCAGCAGGAAGTGTATCACTTTTTGAAATGTTTTGAGATCACCCTCTTATTTTTACCTGATTTGCTTCAAACTTCATCAGTGTAATGTCAATACACAGCAGATGTAGACCTATGACAGGATTTTTGATATTTGAAATATTGTTGCCATGGCAACAGGTCAAACTGTAATAATATTCTTGAGTGTTTTTGAGGCTCTTAACATGCTTCAAATTGCATGAAACTCGACACACACATCAATATTGTCAACCAGTAGACATGGACAAAGCCATAGAAATGGGCGTGGTGGAGGGGCTCAGTAGCGCCACCTTTTGACAAAAGTGGGGGGTTAGTTTTTCCTACAGTCACCAAACTCGGTACACATATTATTCTCATCAAGCCGGACAATTTTCTAATTTACATTCATTAGCTCCGACCAACAGGAAGTCAGCTATTTTGGTTTGAATGTTAATTTTTTGAAAAAACAGGCTATGAATTTTATACTACTACTCCTACAGGGTTTATCCAATTTACACCAAGCTTTTTTTAACTTGTTGCGAACACATTGAAGTTGTTTAATTGCAAACGGATTTTGGATATCTCAAACGGTTTGGCCGTGGCGAGGCAACGAATTTATGGCGAGAAAAGGGAAACAGGAAATGTGTTATAACTTCTGCATACATTGATTGATGTTTATGAAACTTCAGGAGTGTGTTGGTTGTAGTAGTCTGATCACATGGATGTAACTATTATGAGTCAAAGTTATAGCGCCACCAAATGGCAGCAAGAAGTGTATCACTTTTAAAATGCTTTGAGATCACCCTCTTATTTTTACCTGATTTGCTTCAAACTTCATCAGTGTAATGTCAATACACAGCAGATGTAGACCTATGACAGGATTTTTGATATTTGAAATATTGTTGCCATGGCAACAGGTCAAACTGTAATAATATTCTTGAGTGGTTTTGAGGCTCTTAACATGCTTCAAATTGCATGAAACTCGACACACACATCAATATTGTCAACCAGTAGACATGGACAAAGCCATAGAAATGGGCGTGGTGGAGGGGCTCAGTAGCGCCACCTTTTGACAAAAGTGGGGGTTAGTTTTTCCTACAGTCACCAAACTCGGTACACATATTATTCTCATCAAGCCGGACAATTTTCTAATTTACATTCATTAGCTCCGACCAACAGGAAGTCAGCTATTTTGGTTTGAATGTTAATTTTTTGAAAAAACAGGCTATGAATTTTATACTACTACTCCTACAGGGTTTATCCAATTTACACCAAGCTTTTTTTAACTTGTTGCTAACACATTGAAGTTGTTTAATTGCAAACGGATTTTGGATATCTCAAACGGTTTGGCCGTGGCGAGGCAACGAATTTATGGCAAGAAAAGGGCAACAAAGTGTTATAACTTCTGCATACATTAATTGATTTTGATGAAACTTTGGCTTAGTCTTCGTTGTACAAGGCTGATCACATGGATTTGACTATTGTGATTCAAAGTCATAGCGCCACCAACTGGAAGCAGAAAATGTGTCACTTTCAGCATACATTGAGATCACCCTCTTATTTTTACCTGATTTGCTTCAAAATTCATCAGAATAATGTTAAAACTTGGCACATGTAATCCTTTGAAAATGGGCAGGGAGGAGGGGCTCTATAACGGCACCTTGTAGTGCAGTAAATGTGGAGTGAATTTGACATAGTCCTTTGATGTTTAACCGTTTTAAGTGCCTATTGCCCGCTGTGCACAGTTGCCCTGAAGCCACCGGGGTGGCGGTGCCACCGGGCTTGGGCCCGCCATCGCTGCTCGCAGCTATATATATATTTTTTTTTTTTTTTTTTTTCCGTCTTCCGGGGCTTTTTGGGGGCCTTAACATGCTCAAAAACTCTTGAAAATTGGCACACACATTGGAATCCGCGGCCATTAGGACGCCCCAGAGGCTGGTATCCGGGCGTGGCAGGGGGGCTCGACAGCGCCCCCTTGAAAAAAGTCTGAAAATTTGGTCCATATATTAAACACGCTTGCACGTATTAGTATGAAACTCGGTACACATATAGAGCTCATCGGGCCGAACAACTTTCGTACTCTAAGTTAAACGCCACGCCAACAGGAAGTCAGCTATTATGGGTTGTTTGAAAAACGCATGCTCTGGAATTTGATATACTCCTCCTAGACGATTAATCCGATCGCCACCAAACTCGGTCAGCATGAAGTCAAGACACTGATGATTAAAAATTGCCAGGGGATTTTTGATATCTCGAACGGTTTGGCCGTGGCGAGGCAACGAATTTATGGCGAGAAAAAGGAAACAGGAAATGTGTTATAACGTCTGCATACATATATTGATCTTTATGAAACTTCACGAGTGTGTTCGTTATAGGAGTCTGATCACATGGATGTGACTATTGTGAGTCAAAGTTATAGCGCCACCAACTGGCAGCAGGAAGTGTATCACTTTTTGAAATGCTTTGAGATCACCCTCTTATTTTTACCTGATTTGCTTCAAACTTCATCAATGTAATGGCAATACACAGCAGATGTAGACCTATGACAGGATTTTTGATATTTGAAATATTGTTGCCATGGCAACAGGTCAAACTGTAATAATATTCTTGAGTGTTTTTGAGGCTCTTAACATGCTTGAAATTGCATGAAACTCGACAAACACATCAATATTGTCAACCAGTAGACATGGACAAAGCCATAGAAATGGGCGTGGTGGAGGGGCTCAGTAGCGCCACCTTTTGACAAAAGTGGGGGTTAGTTTTTCCTACAGTCACCAAACTCGGTACACATATTGTTCTCATCAAGCCGGACAATTTTCTAATTTACATTCATTAGCTCCGACCAACAGGAAGTCGGCTATTTTTGTTTGAATGTTAATTTTTTGAAAAAACAGGCTATGAATTTTATACTACTACTCCTACAGGGTTTATCCAATTTACACCAAGCTTTTTTTAACTTGTTGCTAACACATGGAAGTTGTTTAATTGCAAACGGATTTTGGATACCTCAAACGGTTTGGCTGTGGCGAGGCAACAAATTTATGGCGAGAAAAAGGAAACAGGAAATGTGTTATAACGTCTGCATACATATATTGATCTTTATGAAACTTCACGAGTGTGTTGGTTGTAGTAGTCTGATCACATGGATGTGACTATTGTGAGTCAAAGTTATAGCACCACCAACTGGCAGCAGGAAGTGTATCACTTTTTGAAATGCTTTGAGATCACCCTCTTATTTTTACCTGATTTGCTTCAAACTTCATCAGTGTAATGTCAATACACAGCAGATGTAGACCTATGACAGGATTTTTGATATTTGAAATATTGTTGCCATGGCAACAGGTCAAACTGTAATAATATTCTTGAGTGTTTTTGAGGCTCTTAACATGCTTCAAATTGCATGAAACTCGACACACACATCAATATTGTCAACCAGTAGACATGGACAAAGCCATAGAAATGGGCGTGGTGAAGGGGCTCAGTAGCGCCACCTTTTGTCACAAGTGGGGGTTAGTTTTTCCTACAGTCACCAAACTCGGTACACATATTGTTCTCATCAAGCTGGACAATTTTCTAATTTACATTCATTAGCTCCGACCAACAGGAAGTCGGCTATTTTTGTTTGAATGTAAATTTTTTGAAAAAACAGGCTATGAATTTTATACTACTACTCCTACAGGGTTTATCCAATTTACACCAAGCTTTTTTTAACTTGTTGCTAACACATTGAAGTTGTTTAATTGCAAACGGATTTTGGATATCTCAAACGGTTTGGCCGTGGCGAGGCAACGAATTTATGGCAAGAAAAGGGAAACAAAGTGTTATAACTTCTGCATACATTAATTGATTTTGATGAAACTTTGGCTTAGTCTTCGTTGTACAAGGCTGATCACATGGATTTGACTATTGTGATTCAAAGTCATAGCGCCACCAACTGGAAGCAGAAAATGTGTCACTTTCAGCATACATTGAGATCACCCTCTTATTTTTACCTGATTTGCTTCAAAATTCATCAGAATAATGTTAAAACTTGGCACATGTAATCCTTTGAAAATGGGCAGGGAAGAGGGGCTCTATAGCGGCACCTTGTAGTGCAGTAAATGTGGAGTGAATTTGACATAGTCCTTTGATGTTTAACCGTTTTAAGTGCCTATTGCCCGCTGTGCACAGTTGCCCTGAAGCCACCGGGGTGGCGGTGCCACCGGGCTTGGGCCCGCCATCGCTGCTCGCAGCTATATTTATTATTATTTTTTTTTTATTTATTTATTTTTTTTTCCGTCTTCCGGGGCTTTTTGGGGGCCTTAACATGCTCAAAAACTCTTGAAAATTGGCACACACATTGGAATCCGCGGCCATTAGGACGCCGAAGAGGCTGGTACCCGGGCGTGGCAGGGGGGCTCGACAGCGCCCCCTTGAAAAAAGTCTGAAAATTTGGTCCATATATTAAACATGCTTGCACGTATTAGTATGAATCTCGGTACACATATAGACCTCATCGGGCCGAACAACTTTCGCGCTCTAAGTTAATCGCCACGCCAACAGGAAGTCAGCTATTAAGGGTTGTTTGAAAAACGCATGCTCTGGAATTTGATATACTCCTCCTAGACGATTAATCCGATCACCACCAAACTCGGTCAGCATGAAGTCAAGACACTGATGATTAAAAATTGCCAGGGGATTTTTGATATCTCGAACGGTTTGGCCGTGGCGAGGCAACGAATTTATGGCGAGAAAAAGGAAACAGGAAATGTGTTATAACGTCTTAATACATATATTGATCTTTATGAAACTTCACGAGTGTGTTCGTTATAGGAGTCTGATCACATGGATGTGACTATTGTGAGTCAAAGTTATAGCGCCACCAACTGGCAGCAAGAAGTGTATCACTTTTAAAATGCTTTGAGATCACCCTCTTATTTTTACCTGATTTGCTTCAAACTTCATCAGTGTAATGTCAATACACAGCAGATGTAGACCTATGACAGGATTTTTGATATTTGAAATATTGTTGCCATGGCAACAGGTCAAACTGTAATAATATTCTTGAGTGTTTTTGAGGCTCTTAACATGCTTCAAATTGCATGAAACTCGACACACACATCAATATTGTCAACCAGTAGACATGGACAAAGCCATAGAAATGGGCGTGGTGGAGGGGCTCAGTAGCGCCACCTTTTGACAAAAGTGGGGGTTAGTTTTTCCTACAGTCACCAAACTCGGTACACATATTATTCTCATCAAGCCGGACAATTTTCTAATTTACATTCATTAGCTCCGACCAACAGGAAGTCAGCTATTTTGGTTTGAATGTTAATTTTTTGAAAAAACAGGCTATGAATTTTATACTACTACTCCTACAGGGTTTATCCAATTTACACCAAGCTTTTTTTAACTTGTTGCGAACACATTGAAGTTGTTTAATTGCAAACGGATTTTGGATATCTCAAACGGTTTGGCCGTGGCGAGGCAACGAATTTATGGCGAGAAAAGGGAAACAGGAAATGTGTTATAACTTCTGCATACATTGATTGATGTTTATGAAACTTCAGGAGTGTGTTGGTTGTAGTAGTGTGATCACATGGATGTAACTATTGTGAGTCAAAGTTATAGCGCCACCAAATGGCAGCAAGAAGTGTATCACTTTAAAATGCTTTGAGATCACCCTCTTATTTTTACCTGATTTGCTTCAAACTTCATCAGTGTAATGTCAATACACAGCAGATGTAGACCTATGACAGGATTTTTGATATTTGAAATATTGTTGCCATGGCAACAGGTCAAACTGTAATAATATTCTTGAGTGGTTTTGAGGCTCTTAACATGCTTCAAATTGCATGAAACTCGACACACACATCAATATTGTCAACCAGTAGACATGGACAAAGCCATAGAAATGGGCGTGGTGGAGGGGCTCAGTAGCGCCACCTTTTGACAAAAGTGGGGGGGGGGTTAGTTTTTCCTACAGTCACCAAACTCGGCACATATTATTCACAACGAATTTATGGCAAGAAAAGGGAAACAAAATGTTATAACTTCTGCATACATTAATTGATTTTGATGAAACTTTGGCTTAGTCTTCGTTGTACAAGGCTGATCACATGGATTTGACTATTGTGATTCAAAGTCATAGCGCCACCAACTGGAAGCAGAAAATGTGTCACTTTCAGCATACATTGAGATCACCCTCTTATTTTTACCTGATTTGCTTCAAAATTCATCAGAATAATGTTAAAACTTGGCACATGTAATCCTTTGAAAATGGGCAGGGAGGAGGGGCTCTATAACGGCACCTTGTAGTGCAGTAAATGTGGAGTGAATTTGACATAGTCCTTTGATGTTTAACCGTTTTAAGTGCCTATTGCCCGCTGTGCACAGTTGCCCTGAAGCCACCGGGGTGGCGGTGCCACCGGGCTTGGGCCCGCCATCGCTGCTCGCAGCTATATTTATTTTTTATTTTTAGGGCCCAAGCGAAAATTCGCGCAGGGCCCTCTTGTTCTTCTAAGGATTATTAGGGCCCAAGCGAAAATTCGCGCAGGGCCCTCTTGTTCTTCTAAGGATTATTATTATTATTATTATTTTTTTTTATTTTTTTTTTTTCCGTCTTCCGGGGCTTTTTGGGGGCCTTAACATGCTCAAAAACTCTTGAAAATTGGCACACACATTGGAATCCGATCGCCACCAAACTCGGTCAGCATGAAGTCAAGACACTGATGATTAAAAACTGCCAGGGGATTTTTGATGTCTCGAACGGTTTGGCCGTGGCGAGGCAACGAATTTATGGCGAGAAAAAGGAAACAGGAAATGTGTTATAACGTCTTAATACATATATTGATCTTTATGAAACTTCACGAGTATGTTCGTTATAGGAGTCTGATCACATGGATGTGACTATTGTGAGTCAAAGTTATAGCGCCACCAACTGGCAGCAGGAAGTGTATCACTTTTTGAAATGTTTTGAGATCACCCTCTTATTTTTACCTGATTTGCTTCAAACTTCATCAGTGTAATGTCAATACACAGCAGATGTAGACCTATGACAGGATTTTTGATATTTGAAATATTGTTGCCATGGCAACAGGTCAAACTGTAATAATATTCTTGAGTGTTTTTGAGGCTCTTAACATGCTTCAAATTGCATGAAACTCGACACACACATCAATATTGTCAACCAGTAGACATGGACAAAGCCATAGAAATGGGCGTGGTGGAGGGGCTCAGTAGCGCCACCTTTTGACAAAAGTGGGGGTTAGTTTTTGCTACAGTCACCAAACTCGGTACACATATTATTCTCATCAAGCCGGACAATTTTCTAATTTACATTCATTAGCTCCGACCAACAGGAAGTCAGCTATTTTGGTTTGAATGTTAATTTTTTGAAAAAAAGGCTATGGATTTTATACTACTACTCCTACAGGGTTTATCCAATTTACACCAAGCTTTTTTTAACTTGTTGCAAGACACATTGAAGTTGTTTAATTGCAAACGGATTTTGGATATCTCAAACGGTTTGGCCGTGGCGAGGCAACGAATTTATGGCGAGAAAAGGGAAACAGGAAATGTGTTATAACTTCTGCATACATTGATTGATGTTTATGAAACTTCAGGAGTGTGTTGGTTGTAGTAGTCTGATCACATGGATGTAACTATTGTGAGTCAAAGTTATAGCGCCACCAAATGGCAGCAAGAAGTGTATCACTTTTAAAATGCTTTGAGATCACCCTCTTATTTTTACCTGATTTGCTTCAAACTTCATCAGTGTAATGTCAATACACAGCAGATGTAGACCTATGACAGGATTTTTGATATTTGAAATATTGTTGCCATGGCAACAGGTCAAACTGTAATAATATTCTTGAGTGTTTTTGAGGCTCTTAACATGCTTCAAATTGCATGAAACTCGACACACACATCAATATTGTCAACCAGTAGACATGGACAAAGCCATAGAAATGGGCGTGGTGGAGGGGCTCAGTAGCGCCACCTTTTGACAAAAGTGGGGGTTAGTTTTTCCTACAGTCACCAAACTCGGTACACATATTATTCTCATCAAGCCGGACAATTTTCTAATTTACATTCATTAGCTCCGACCAACAGGAAGTCAGCTATTTTGGTTTGAATGTTAATTTTTTGAAAAAACAGGCTATGAATTTTATACTACTACTCCTACAGGGTTTATCCAATTTACACCAAGCTTTTTTTAACTTGTTGCGAACACATTGAAGTTGTTTAATTGCAAACGGATTTTGGATATCTCAAACGGTTTGGCCGTGGCGAGGCAACGAATTTATGGCGAGAAAAGGGAAACAGGAAATGTGTTATAACTTCTGCATACATTGATTGATGTTTATGAAACTTCAGGAGTGTGTTGGTTGTAGTAGTCTGATCACATGGATGTAACTATTGTGAGTCAAAGTTATAGCGCCACCAAATGGCAGCAAGAAGTGTATCACTTTTAAAATGCTTTGAGATCACCCTCTTATTTTTACCTGATTTGCTTCAAACTTCATCAGTGTAATGTCAATACACAGCAGATGTAGACCTATGACAGGATTTTTGATATTTGAAATATTGTTGCCATGGCAACAGGTCAAACTGTAATAATATTCTTGAGTGTTTTTGAGGCTCTTAACATGCTTCAAATTGCATGAAACTCGACACACACATCAATATTGTCAACCAGTAGACATGGACAAAGCCATAGAAATGGGCGTGGTGGAGGGGCTCAGTAGCGCCACCTTTTGACAAAAGTGGGGGTTAGTTTTTCCTACAGTCACCAAACTCGGTACACATATTATTCTCATCAAGCTGGACAATTTTCTAATTTACATTCATTAGCTCCGACCAACAGGAAGTCAGCTATTTTGGTTTGAATGTTAATTTTTTTAAAAAACAGGCTATGAATTTTATACTACTACTCCTACAGGGTTTATCCAATTTACACCAAGCTTTTTTTAACTTGTTGCTAACACATTGAAGTTGTTTAATTGCAAACGGATTTTGGATATCTCAAACGGTTTGGCCGTGGCGAGGCAACGAATTTATGGCAAGAAAAGGGAAACAAAGTGTTATAACTTCTGCATACATTAATTGATTTTGATGAAACTTTGGCTTAGTCTTCGTTGTACAAGGCTGATCACATGGATTTGACTATTGTGATTCAAAGTCATAGCGCCACCAACTGGAAGCAGAAAATGTGTCACTTTCAGCATACATTGAGATCACCCTCTTATTTTTACCTGATTTGCTTCAAAATTCATCAGAATAATGTTAAAACTTGGCACATGTAATCCTTTGAAAATGGGCAGGGAGGAGGGGCTCTATAGCGGCACCTTGTAGTGCAGTAAATGTGGAGTGAATTTGACATAGTCCTTTGATGTTTAACCGTTTTAAGTGCCTATTGCCCGCTGTGCACAGTTGCCCTGAAGCCACCGGGGTGGCGGTGCCACCGGGCTTGGGCCCGCCATTGCTGCTCGCAGCTATATTTATTATTTTTAGGGCCCAAGCGAAAATTCGCGCAGGGCCCTCTTGTTCTTCTAAGGATTATTAGGGCCCAAGCGAAAATTCGCGCAGGGCCCTCTTGTTCTTCTAAGGCTTATTATTATTATTATTATTTTTTTTTATTTTTTTTTTTTTCCGTCTTCCGGGGCTTTTTGGGGGCCTTAACATGCTCAAAAACTCTTGAAAATTGGCACACACATTGGAATCCGCGGCCATTAGGACGCCGGAGAGGCTGGTACCCGGGCGTGGCAGGGGGCTCGACAGCGCCCCCTTTAAAAAAGTCTGAAAATTTGGTCCATATATTAAACATGCTTGCACGTATTAGTATGAAACTCGGTACACATATAGACCTCATCGGGCCGAACAACTTTCGCGCTCTAAGTTAATCGCCACGCCAACAGGAAGTCAGCTATTAAGGGTTGTTTGAAAAACGCATGCTCTGGAATTTGATATACTCCTCCTAGACGATTAATCCGATCGCCACCAAACTCGGTCAGCATGAAGTCAAGACACTGATGATTAAAAATTGCCAGGGGATTTTTGATATCTCGAACGGTTTGGCCGTGGCGAGGCAACGAATTTATGGCGAGAAAAAGGAAACAGGAAATGTGTTATAACGTCTTAATACATATATTGATCTTTATGAAACTTCACGAGTGTGTTCGTTATAGGAGTCTGATCACATGGATGTGACTATTGTGAGTCAAAGTTATAGCGCCACCAACTGGCAGCAAGAAGTGTATCACTTTTAAAATGCTTTGAGATCACCCTCTTATTTTTACCTGATTTGCTTCAAACTTCATCAGTGTAATGTCAATACACAGCAGATGTAGACCTATGACAGGATTTTTGATATTTGAAATATTGTTGCCATGGCAACAGGTCAAACTGTAATAATATTCTTGAGTGTTTTTGAGGCTCTTAACATGCTTCAAATTGCATGAAACTCGACACACACATCAATATTGTCAACCAGTAGACATGGACAAAGCCATAGAAATGGGCGTGGTGGAGGGGCTCAGTAGCGCCACCTTTTGACAAAAGTGGGGGGGTTAGTTTTTCCTACAGTCACCAAACTCGGTACACATATTATTCTCATCAAGCCGGACAATTTTCTAATTTACATTCATTAGCTCCGACCAACAGGAAGTCAGCTATTTTGGTTTGAATGTTAATTTTTTGAAAAAAACAGGCTATGAATTTTATACTACTACTCCTACAGGGTTTATCCAATTTACACCAAGCTTTTTTTAACTTGTTGCTAACACATTGAAGTTGTTTAATTGCAAACGGATTTTGGATATCTCAAACGGTTTGGCCGTGGCGAGGCAACGAATTTATGGCAAGAAAAGGGCAACAAAGTGTTATAACTTCTGCATACATTAATTGATTTTGATGAAACTTTGGCTTAGTCTTCGTTGTACAAGGCTGATCACATGGATTTGACTATTGTGATTCAAAGTCATAGCGCCACCAACTGGAAGCAGAAAATGTGTCACTTTCAGCATACATTGAGATCACCCTCTTATTTTTACCTGATTTGCTTCAAAATTCATCAGAATAATGTTAAAACTTGGCACATGTAATCCTTTGAAAATGGGCAGGGAGGAGGGGCTCTATAACGGCACCTTGTAGTGCAGTAAATGTGGAGTGAATTTGACATAGTCCTTTGATGTTTAACCGTTTTAAGTGCCTATTGCCCGCTGTGCACAGTTGCCCTGAAGCCACCGGGGTGGCGGTGCCACCGGGCTTGGGCCCGCCATCGCTGCTCGCAGCTATATTTATTATTATTTTTTTTTTATTTTTTTTTTTTTTTCCGTCTTCCGGGGCTTTTTGGGGGCCTTAACATGCTCAAAAACTCTTGAAAATTGGCACACACATTGGAATCCGCGGCCATTAGGACGCCGGAGAGGCTGGTACCCGGGCGTGGCAGGGGGGCTCGACAGCGCCCCCTTGAAAAAAGTCTGAAAATTTGGTCCATATATTAAACATGCTTGCACGTATTAGTATGAAACTCGGTACACATATAGACCTCATCGGGCCGAACAACTTTCGCGCTCTAAGTTAATCACCACGCCAACAGGAAGTCAGCTATTAAGGGTTGTTTGAAAAATGCATGCTCTGGAATTTGATATACTCCTCCTAGACGATTAATCCGATCGCCACCAAACTCGGTCAGCATGAAGTCAAGACACTGATGATTAAAAATTGCCAGGGGATTTTTGATATCTCGAACGGTTTGGCCGTGGCGAGGCAACGAATTTATGGCGAGAAAAAGGAAACAGGAAATGTGTTATAACGTCTTAATACATATATTGATCTTTATGAAACTTCACGAGTGTGTTCGTTATAGGAGTCTGATCACATGGATGTGACTATTGTGAGTCAAAGTTATAGCGCCACCAACTGGCAGCAGGAAGTGTATCACTTTTTGAAATGTTTTGAGATCACCCTCTTATTTTTACCTGATTTGCTTCAAACTTCATCAGTGTAATGTCAATACACAGCAGATGTAGACCTATGACAGGATTTTTGATATTTGAAATATTGTTGCCATGGCAACAGGTCAAACTGTAATAATATTCTTGAGTGTTTTTGAGGCTCTTAACATGCTTCAAATTGCATGAAACTCGACACACACATCAATATTGTCAACCAGTAGACATGGACAAAGCCATAGAAATGGGCGTGGTGGAGGGGCTCAGTAGCGCCACCTTTTGACAAAAGTGGGGGTTAGTTTTTCCTACAGTCACCAAACTCGGTACACATATTATTCTCATCAAGCCGGACAATTTTCTAATTTACATTCATTAGCTCCGACCAACAGGAAGTCAGCTATTTTGGTTTGAATGTTAATTTTTTGAAAAAACAGGCTATGAATTTTATACTACTACTCCTACAGGGTTTATCCAATTTACACCAAGCTTTTTTTAACTTGTTGCGAACACATTGAAGTTGTTTAATTGCAAACGGATTTTGGATATCTCAAACGGTTTGGCCGTGGCGAGGCAACGAATTTATGGCGAGAAAAGGGAAACAGGAAATGTGTTATAACTTCTGCATACATTGATTGATGTTTATGAAACTTCAGGAGTGTGTTGGTTGTAGTAGTCTGATCACATGGATGTAACTATTATGAGTCAAAGTTATAGCGCCACCAAATGGCAGCAAGAAGTGTATCACTTTTAAAATGCTTTGAGATCACCCTCTTATTTTTACCTGATTTGCTTCAAACTTCATCAGTGTAATGTCAATACACAGCAGATGTAGACCTATGACAGGATTTTTGATATTTGAAATATTGTTGCCATGGCAACAGGTCAAACTGTAATAATATTCTTGAGTGGTTTTGAGGCTCTTAACATGCTTCAAATTGCATGAAACTCGACACACACATCAATATTGTCAACCAGTAGACATGGACAAAGCCATAGAAATGGGCGTGGTGGAGGGGCTCAGTAGCGCCACCTTTTGACAAAAGTGGGGGGGTTAGTTTTTCCTACAGTCACCAAACTCGGTACACATATTATTCTCATCAAGCCGGACAATTTTCTAATTTACATTCATTAGCTCCGACCAACAGGAAGTCAGCTATTTTGGTTTGAATGTTAATTTTTTGAAAAAACAGGCTATGAATTTTATACTACTACTCCTACAGGGTTTATCCAATTTACACCAAGCTTTTTTTAACTTGTTGCTAACACATTGAAGTTGTTTAATTGCAAACGGATTTTGGATATCTCAAACGGTTTGGCCGTGGCGAGGCAACGAATTTATGGCAAGAAAAGGGCAACAAAGTGTTATAACTTCTGCATACATTAATTGATTTTGATGAAACTTTGGCTTAGTCTTCGTTGTACAAGGCTGATCACATGGATTTGACTATTGTGATTCAAAGTCATAGCGCCACCAACTGGAAGCAGAAAATGTGTCACTTTCAGCATACATTGAGATCACCCTCTTATTTTTACCTGATTTGCTTCAAAATTCATCAGAATAATGTTAAAACTTGGCACATGTAATCCTTTGAAAATGGGCAGGGAGGAGGGGCTCTATAACGGCACCTTGTAGTGCAGTAAATGTGGAGTGAATTTGACATAGTCCTTTGATGTTTAACCGTTTTAAGTGCCTATTGCCCGCTGTGCACAGTTGCCCTGAAGCCACCGGGGTGGCGGTGCCACCGGGCTTGGGCCCGCCATCGCTGCTCGCAGCTATATATATATTTTTTTTTTTTTTTTTTTTTTCCGTCTTCCGGGGCTTTTTGGGGGCCTTAACATGCTCAAAAACTCTTGAAAATTGGCACACACATTGGAATCCGCGGCCATTAGGACGCCCCAGAGGCTGGTATCCGGGCGTGGCAGGGGGGCTCGACAGCGCCCCCTTGAAAAAAGTCTGAAAATTTGGTCCATATATTAAACACGCTTGCACGTATTAGTATGAAACTCGGTACACATATAGAGCTCATCGGGCCGAACAACTTTCGTACTCTAAGTTAAACGCCACGCCAACAGGAAGTCAGCTATTAAGGGTTGTTTGAAAAACGCATGCTCTGGAATTTGATATACTCCTCCTAGACGATTAATCCGATCGCCACCAAACTCGGTCAGCATGAAGTCAAGACACTGATGATTAAAAATTGCCAGGGGATTTTTGATATCTCGAACGGTTTGGCCGTGGCGAGGCAACGAATTTATGGCGAGAAAAAGGAAACAGGAAATGTGTTATAACGTCTGCATACATATATTGATCTTTATGAAACTTCACGAGTGTGTTCGTTATAGGAGTCTGATCACATGGATGTGACTATTGTGAGTCAAAGTTATAGCGCCACCAACTGGCAGCAGGAAGTGTATCACTTTTTGAAATGCTTTGAGATCACCCTCTTATTTTTACCTGATTTGCTTCAAACTTCATCAATGTAATGGCAATACACAGCAGATGTAGACCTATGACAGGATTTTTGATATTTGAAATATTGTTGCCATGGCAACAGGTCAAACTGTAATAATATTCTTGAGTGTTTTTGAGGCTCTTAACATGCTTGAAATTGCATGAAACTCGACAAACACATCAATATTGTCAACCAGTAGACATGGACAAAGCCATAGAAATGGGCGTGGTGGAGGGGCTCAGTAGCGCCACCTTTTGACAAAAGTGGGGGTTAGTTTTTCCTACAGTCACCAAACTCGGTACACATATTGTTCTCATCAAGCCGGACAATTTTCTAATTTACATTCATTAGCTCCGACCAACAGGAAGTCGGCTATTTTTGTTTGAATGTTAATTTTTTGAAAAAACAGGCTATGAATTTTATACTACTACTCCTACAGGGTTTATCCAATTTACACCAAGCTTTTTTTAACTTGTTGCTAACACATGGAAGTTGTTTAATTGCAAACGGATTTTGGATACCTCAAACGGTTTGGCTGTGGCGAGGCAACAAATTTATGGCGAGAAAAAGGAAACAGGAAATGTGTTATAACGTCTGCATACATATATTGATCTTTATGAAACTTCACGAGTGTGTTGGTTGTAGTAGTCTGATCACATGGATGTGACTATTGTGAGTCAAAGTTATAGCACCACCAACTGGCAGCAGGAAGTGTATCACTTTTTGAAATGCTTTGAGATCACCCTCTTATTTTTACCTGATTTGCTTCAAACTTCATCAGTGTAATGTCAATACACAGCAGATGTAGACCTATGACAGGATTTTTGATATTTGAAATATTGTTGCCATGGCAACAGGTCAAACTGTAATAATATTCTTGAGTGTTTTTGAGGCTCTTAACATGCTTCAAATTGCATGAAACTCGACACACACATCAATATTGTCAACCAGTAGACATGGACAAAGCCATAGAAATGGGCGTGGTGAAGGGGCTCAGTAGCGCCACCTTTTGTCAAAAGTGGGGGGGTTAGTTTTTCCTACAGTCACCAAACTCGGTACACATATTGTTCTCATCAAGCTGGACAATTTTCTAATTTACATTCATTAGCTCCGACCAACAGGAAGTCGGCTATTTTTGTTTGAATGTAAATTTTTTGAAAAAACAGGCTATGAATTTTATACTACTACTCCTACAGGGTTTATCCAATTTACACCAAGCTTTTTTTAACTTGTTGCTAACACATTGAAGTTGTTTAATTGCAAACGGATTTTGGATATCTCAAACGGTTTGGCCGTGGCGAGGCAACGAATTTATGGCAAGAAAAGGGAAACAAAGTGTTATAACTTCTGCATACATTAATTGATTTTGATGAAACTTTGGCTTAGTCTTCGTTGTACAAGGCTGATCACATGGATTTGACTATTGTGATTCAAAGTCATAGCGCCACCAACTGGAAGCAGAAAATGTGTCACTTTCAGCATACATTGAGATCACCCTCTTATTTTTACCTGATTTGCTTCAAAATTCATCAGAATAATGTTAAAACTTGGCACATGTAATCCTTTGAAAATGGGCAGGGAAGAGGGGCTCTATAGCGGCACCTTGTAGTGCAGTAAATGTGGAGTGAATTTGACATAGTCCTTTGATGTTTAACCGTTTTAAGTGCCTATTGCCCGCTGTGCACAGTTGCCCTGAAGCCACCGGGGTGGCGGTGCCACCGGGCTTGGGCCCGCCATCGCTGCTCGCAGCTATATTTATTATTATTTTTTTTTTATTTATTTATTTTTTTTTCCGTCTTCCGGGGCTTTTTGGGGGCCTTAACATGCTCAAAAACTCTTGAAAATTGGCACACACATTGGAATCCGCGGCCATTAGGACGCCGAAGAGGCTGGTACCCGGGCGTGGCAGGGGGGCTCGACAGCGCCCCCTTGAAAAAAGTCTGAAAATTTGGTCCATATATTAAACATGCTTGCACGTATTAGTATGAATCTCGGTACACATATAGACCTCATCGGGCCGAACAACTTTCGCGCTCTAAGTTAATCGCCACGCCAACAGGAAGTCAGCTATTAAGGGTTGTTTGAAAAACGCATGCTCTGGAATTTGATATACTCCTCCTAGACGATTAATCCGATCGCCACCAAACTCGGTCAGCATGAAGTCAAGACACTGATGATTAAAAATTGCCAGGGGATTTTTGATATCTCGAACGGTTTGGCCGTGGCGAGGCAACGAATTTATGGCGAGAAAAAGGAAACAGGAAATGTGTTATAACGTCTTAATACATATATTGATCTTTATGAAACTTCACGAGTGTGTTCGTTATAGGAGTCTGATCACATGGATGTGACTATTGTGAGTCAAAGTTATAGCGCCACCAACTGGCAGCAAGAAGTGTATCACTTTTAAAATGCTTTGAGATCACCCTCTTATTTTTACCTGATTTGCTTCAAACTTCATCAGTGTAATGTCAATACACAGCAGATGTAGACCTATGACAGGATTTTTGATATTTGAAATATTGTTGCCATGGCAACAGGTCAAACTGTAATAATATTCTTGAGTGTTTTTGAGGCTCTTAACATGCTTCAAATTGCATGAAACTCGACACACACATCAATATTGTCAACCAGTAGACATGGACAAAGCCATAGAAATGGGCGTGGTGGAGGGGCTCAGTAGCGCCACCTTTTGACAAAAGTGGGGGGTTAGTTTTTCCTACAGTCACCAAACTCGGTACACATATTATTCTCATCAAGCCGGACAATTTTCTAATTTACATTCATTAGCTCCGACCAACAGGAAGTCAGCTATTTTGGTTTGAATGTTAATTTTTTGAAAAAACAGGCTATGAATTTTATACTACTACTCCTACAGGGTTTATCCAATTTACACCAAGCTTTTTTTAACTTGTTGCGAACACATTGAAGTTGTTTAATTGCAAACGGATTTTGGATATCTCAAACGGTTTGGCCGTGGCGAGGCAACGAATTTATGGCGAGAAAAGGGAAACAGGAAATGTGTTATAACTTCTGCATACATTGATTGATGTTTATGAAACTTCAGGAGTGTGTTGGTTGTAGTAGTGTGATCACATGGATGTAACTATTGTGAGTCAAAGTTATAGCGCCACCAAATGGCAGCAAGAAGTGTATCACTTTAAAATGCTTTGAGATCACCCTCTTATTTTTACCTGATTTGCTTCAAACTTCATCAGTGTAATGTCAATACACAGCAGATGTAGACCTATGACAGGATTTTTGATATTTGAAATATTGTTGCCATGGCAACAGGTCAAACTGTAATAATATTCTTGAGTGGTTTTGAGGCTCTTAACATGCTTCAAATTGCATGAAACTCGACACACACATCAATATTGTCAACCAGTAGACATGGACAAAGCCATAGAAATGGGCGTGGTGGAGGGGCTCAGTAGCGCCACCTTTTGACAAAAGTGGGGGTTAGTTTTTCCTACAGTCACCAAACTCGTGTACACATATTATTCTCATCAAGCCGGACAATTTTCTAATTTACATTCATTAGCTCCGACCAACAGGAAGTCAGCTATTTTGGTTTGAATGTTAATTTTTTGAAAAAACAGGCTATGAATTTTATACTACTACTCCTACAGGGTTTATCCAATTTACACCAAGCTTTTTTTAACTTGTTGCTAACACATTGAAGTTGTTTAATTGCAAACGGATTTTGGATATCTCAAACGGTTTGGCCGTGGCGAGGCAACGAATTTATGGCAAGAAAAGGGAAACAAAATGTTATAACTTCTGCATACATTAATTGATTTTGATGAAACTTTGGCTTAGTCTTCGTTGTACAAGGCTGATCACATGGATTTGACTATTGTGATTCAAAGTCATAGCGCCACCAACTGGAAGCAGAAAATGTGTCACTTTCAGCATACATTGAGATCACCCTCTTATTTTTACCTGATTTGCTTCAAAATTCATCAGAATAATGTTAAAACTTGGCACATGTAATCCTTTGAAAATGGGCAGGGAGGAGGGGCTCTATAACGGCACCTTGTAGTGCAGTAAATGTGGAGTGAATTTGACATAGTCCTTTGATGTTTAACCGTTTTAAGTGCCTATTGCCCGCTGTGCACAGTTGCCCTGAAGCCACCGGGGTGGCGGTGCCACCGGGCTTGGGCCCGCCATCGCTGCTCGCAGCTATATTTATTATTATTATTATTATTATTTTTTTTTTTTTTTTTCGTCTTCCGGGGCTTTTTGGGGGCCTTAACATGCTCAAAAACTCTTGAAAATTGGCACACACATTGGAATCCGCGGCCATTAGGACGCCGAAGAGGCTGGTACCCGGGCGTGGCAGGGGGGCTCGACAGCGCCCCCTTGAAAAAAGTCTGAAAATTTGGTCCATATATTAAACATGCTTGCACGTATTAGTATGAAACTCGGTACACATATAGACCTCATCGGGCCGAACAACTTTCGCGCTCTAAGTTAATCGCCACGCCAACAGGAAGTCAGCTATTAAGGGTTGTTTGAAAAACGCATGCTCTGGAATTTGATATACTCCTCCTAGACGATTAATCCGATCGCCACCAAACTCGGTCAGCATGAAGTCAAGACACTGATGATTAAAAATTGCCAGGGGATTTTTGATATCTCGAACGGTTTGGCCGTGGCGAGGCAACGAATTTATGGCGAGAAAAAGGAAACAGGAAATGTGTTATAACGTCTTAATACATATATTGATCTTTATGAAACTTCACGAGTGTGTTCGTTATAGGAGTCTGATCACATGGATGTGACTATTGTGAGTCAAAGTTATAGCGCCACCAACTGGCAGCAAGAAGTGTATCACTTTTAAAATGCTTTGAGATCACCCTCTTATTTTTACCTGATTTGCTTCAAACTTCATCAGTGTAATGTCAATACACAGCAGATGTAGACCTATGACAGGATTTTTGATATTTGAAATATTGTTGCCATGGCAACAGGTCAAACTGTAATAATATTCTTGAGTGTTTTTGAGGCTCTTAACATGCTTCAAATTGCATGAAACTCGACACACACATCAATATTGTCAACCAGTAGACATGGACAAAGCCATAGAAATGGGCGTGGTGGAGGGGCTCAGTAGCGCCACCTTTTGACAAAAGTGGGGGGGGTTAGTTTTTCCTACAGTCACCAAACTCGGTACACATATTATTCTCATCAAGCCGGACAATTTTCTAATTTACATTCATTAGCTCCGACCAACAGGAAGTCAGCTATTTTGGTTTGAATGTTAATTTTTTGAAAAAAACAGGCTATGAATTTTATACTACTACTCCTACAGGGTTTATCCAATTTACACCAAGCTTTTTTTAACTTGTTGCTAACACATTGAAGTTGTTTAATTGCAAACGGATTTTGGATATCTCAAACGGTTTGGCCGTGGCGAGGCAACGAATTTATGGCAAGAAAAGGGCAACAAAGTGTTATAACTTCTGCATACATTAATTGATTTTGATGAAACTTTGGCTTAGTCTTCGTTGTACAAGGCTGATCACATGGATTTGACTATTGTGATTCAAAGTCATAGCGCCACCAACTGGAAGCAGAAAATGTGTCACTTTCAGCATACATTGAGATCACCCTCTTATTTTTACCTGATTTGCTTCAAAATTCATCAGAATAATGTTAAAACTTGGCACATGTAATCCTTTGAAAATGGGCAGGGAGGAGGGGCTCTATAACGGCACCTTGTAGTGCAGTAAATGTGGAGTGAATTTGACATAGTCCTTTGATGTTTAACCGTTTTAAGTGCCTATTGCCCGCTGTGCACAGTTGCCCTGAAGCCACCGGGGTGGCGGTGCCACCGGGCTTGGGCCCGCCATCGCTGCTCGCAGCTATATTTAGGGCCCAAGCGAAAATTCGCGCAGGGCCCTCTTGTTCTTCTAAGGATTATTATTATTTTTTTTTATTTTTTTTTATTTTTTTTTTTTCCGTCTTCCGGGGCTTTTTGGGGGCCTTAACATGCTCAAAAACTCTTGAAAATTGGCACACACATTGGAATCCGCGGCCATTAGGACGCCGGAGAGGCTGGTACCCGGGCGTGGCAGGGGGGCTCGACAGCGCCCCCTTGAAAAAAGTCTGAAAATTTGGTCCATATATTAAACATGCTTGCACGTATTAGTATGAAACTCGGTACACATATAGACCTCATCGGGCCGAACAACTTTCGCGCTCTAAGTTAATCGCCACGCCAACAGGAAGTCAGCTATTAAGGGTTGTTTGAAAAACGCATGCTCTGGAATTTGATATACTCCTCCTAGACGATTAATCCGATCGCCACCAAACTCGGTCAGCATGAAGTCAAGACACTGATGATTAAAAATTGCCAGGGGATTTTTGATATCTCGAACGGTTTGGCCGTGGCGAGGCAACGAATTTATGGCGAGAAAAAGGAAACAGGAAATGTGTTATAACGTCTTAATACATATATTGATCTTTATGAAACTTCACGAGTGTGTTCGTTATAGGAGTCTGATCACATGGATGTGACTATTGTGAGTCAAAGTTATAGCGCCACCAACTGGCAGCAGGAAGTGTATCACTTTTTGAAATGTTTTGAGATCACCCTCTTATTTTTACCTGATTTGCTTCAAACTTCATCAGTGTAATGTCAATACACAGCAGATGTAGACCTATGACAGGATTTTTGATATTTGAAATATTGTTGCCATGGCAACAGGTCAAACTGTAATAATATTCTTGAGTGTTTTTGAGGCTCTTAACATGCTTCAAATTGCATGAAACTCGACACACACATCAATATTGTCAACCAGTAGACATGGACAAAGCCATAGAAATGGGCGTGGTGGAGGGGCTCAGTAGCGCCACCTTTTGACAAAAGTGGGGGGGTTAGTTTTTCCTACAGTCACCAAACTCGGTACACATATTATTCTCATCAAGCCGGACAATTTTCTAATTTACATTCATTAGCTCCGACCAACAGGAAGTCAGCTATTTTGGTTTGAATGTTAATTTTTTGAAAA
The DNA here is from genome assembly GCF_024489055.1 of Chanodichthys erythropterus. Taxonomy (NCBI): domain Eukaryota; kingdom Metazoa; phylum Chordata; class Actinopteri; order Cypriniformes; family Xenocyprididae; genus Chanodichthys; species Chanodichthys erythropterus. The sequence continues at coordinate 59,387 of NW_027125675.1, read as the reverse complement.
AACAGGCTATGAATTTTATACTACTACTCCTACGGGGTTTATCCAATTTACACCAAGCCTTTTTTAACTTGTTGCTAACACATTGAAGTTGTTTAATTGCAAACGGATTTTGGATATCTCAAACGGTTTGGCCGTGGCGAGGCAACGAATTTATGGCGAGAAAAGGGAAACAGGAAATGTGTTATAACTTCTGCATACATTGATTGATGTTTATGAAACTTCAGGAGTGTGTTGGTTGTAGTAGTCTGATCACATGGATGTGACTATTGTGAGTCAAAGTTATAGCGCCACCAAATGGCAGCAAGAAGTGTATCACTTTTAAAATGCTTTGAGATCACCCTCTTATTTTTACCTGATTTGCTTCAAACTTCATCAGTGTAATGTCAATACACAGCAGATGTAGACCTATGACAGGATTTTTGATATTTGAAATATTGTTGCCATGGCAACAGGTCAAACTGTAATAATATTCTTGAGTGTTTTTGAGGCTCTTAACATGCTTCAAATTGCATGAAACTCGACACACACATCAATATTGTCAACCAGTAGACATGGACAAAGCCATAGAAATGGGCGTGGTGGAGGGGCTCAGTAGCGCCACCTTTTGACAAAAGTGGGGGTTAGTTTTTCCTACAGTCACCAAACTCGGTACACATATTATTCTCATCAAGCCGGACAATTTTCTAATTTACATTCATTAGCTCCGACCAACAGGAAGTCAGCTATTTTGGTTTGAATGTTAATTTTTTGAAAAAACAGGCTATGAATTTTATACTACTACTCCTACAGGGTTTATCCAATTTACACCAAGCTTTTTTTAACTTGTTGCTAACACATTGAAGTTGTTTAATTGCAAACGGATTTTGGATATCTCAAACGGTTTGGCCGTGGCGAGGCAACGAATTTATGGCGAGAAAAGGGAAACAAAGTGTTATAACTTCTGCATACATTAATTGATTTTGATGAAACTTTGGCTTAGTCTTCGTTGTACAAGGCTGATCACATGGATTTAACTATTGTGATTCAAAGTCATAGCGCCACCAACTGGAAGCAGAAAATGTGTCACTTTCAGCATACATTGAGATCACCCTCTTATTTTTACCTGATTTGCTTCAAAATTCATCAGAATAATGTTAAAACTTGGCACATGTAATCCTTTGAAAATGGGCAGGGAGGAGGGGCTCTATAACGGCACCTTGTAGTGCAGTAAATGTGGAGTGAATTTGACATAGTCCTTTGATGTTTAACCGTTTTAAGTGCCTATTGCCCGCTGTGCACAGTTGCCCTGAAGCCACCGGGGTGGCGGTGCCACCGGGCTTGGGCCCGCCATCGCTGCTCGCAGCTATATTTTATTTTTTTTTTCCGTCTTCCGGGGCTTTTTGGGGGCCTTAACATGCTCAAAAACTCTTGAAAATTGGCACACACATTGGAATCCGCGGCCATTAGGACGCCGGAGAGGCTGGTACCCGGGCGTGGCAGGGGCTCGACAGCGCCCCCTTGAAAAAAGTCAGAAAATTTGGTCCATATATTAAACATGCTTGCACGTATTAGTATGAAACTCGGTACACATATAGACCTCATCGGGCCGAACAACTTTCGCGCTCTAAGTTAATCGCCACGCCAACAGGAAGTCAGCTATTAAGGGTTGTTTGAAAAACGCATGCTCTGGAATTTGATATACTCCTCCTAGACGATTAATCCGATCGCCACCAAACTCGGTCAGCATGAAGTCAAGACACTGATGATTAAAAATTGCCAGGGGATTTTTGATATCTCGAACGGTTTGGCCGTGGCGAGGCAACGAATTTATGGCGAGAAAAAGGAAACAGGAAATGTGTTATAACGTCTTAATACATATATTGATCTTTATGAAACTTCACGAGTGTGTTCGTTATAGGAGTCTGATCACATGGATGTGACTATTGTGAGTCAAAGTTATAGCGCCACCAACTGGCAGCAGGAAGTGTATCACTTTTTGAAATGTTTTGAGATCACCCTCTTATTTTTACCTGATTTGCTTCAAACTTCATCAGTGTAATGTCAATACACAGCAGATGTAGACCTATGACAGGATTTTTGATATTTGAAATATTGTTGCCATGGCAACAGGTCAAACTGTAATAATATTCTTGAGTGTTTTTGAGGCTCTTAACATGCTTCAAATTGCATGAAACTCGACACACACATCAATATTGTCAACCAGTAGACATGGACAAAGCCATAGAAATGGGCGTGGTGGAGGGGCTCAGTAGCGCCACCTTTTGACAAAAGTGGGGGGGTTAGTTTTTCCTACAGTCACCAAACTCGGTACACATATTATTCTCATCAAGCCGGACAATTTTCTAATTTACATTCATTAGCTCCGACCAACAGGAAGTCAGCTATTTTGGTTTGAATGTTAATTTTTTGAAAAAACAGGCTATGAATTTTATACTACTACTCCTACAGGGTTTATCCAATTTACACCAAGCTTTTTTTAACTTGTTGCGAACACATTGAAGTTGTTTAATTGCAAACGGATTTTGGATATCTCAAACGGTTTGGCCGTGGCGAGGCAACGAATTTATGGCGAGAAAAGGGAAACAGAAAATGTGTTATAACTTCTGCATACATTGATTGATGTTTATGAAACTTCAGGAGTGTGTTGGTTGTAGTAGTCTGATCACATGGATGTAACTATTGTGAGTCAAAGTTATAGCGCCACCAAATGGCAGCAAGAAGTGTATCACTTTTAAAATGCTTTGAGATCACCCTCTTATTTTTACCTGATTTGCTTCAAACTTCATCAGTGTAATGTCAATACACAGCAGATGTAGACCTATGACAGGATTTTTGATATTTGAAATATCGTTGCCATGGCAACAGGTCAAACTGTAATAATATTCTTGAGTGTTTTTGAGGCTCTTAACATGCTTCAAATTGCATGAAACTCGACACACACATCAATATTGTCAACCAGTAGACATAGACAAAGCCATAGAAATGGGCGTGGTGGAGGGGCTCAGTAGCGCCACCTTTTGACAAAAGTGGGGGTTAGTTTTTCCTACAGTCACCAAACTCGGTACACATATTATTCTCATCAAGCCGGACAATTTTCTAATTTACATTCATTAGCTCCGACCAACAGGAAGTCAGCTATTTTTGTTTGAATGTTAATTTTTTGAAAAAACAGGCTATGAATTTTATACTACTACTCCTACAGGGTTTATCCAATTTACACCAAGCTTTTTTTAACTTGTTGCTAACACATTGAAGTTGTTTAATTGCAAACGGATTTTGGATATCTCAAACGGTTTGGCCGTGGCGAGGCAACGAATTTATGGCAAGAAAAGGGAAACAAAGTGTTATAACTTCTGCATACATTAATTGATTTTGATGAAACTTTGGCTTAGTCTTCGTTGTACAAGGCTGATCACATGGATTTGACTATTGTGATTCAAAGTCATAGCGCCACCAACTGGAAGCAGAAAATGTGTCACTTTCAGCATACATTGAGATCACCCTCTTATTTTTACCTGATTTGCTTCAAAATTCATCAGAATAATGTTAAAACTTGGCACATGTAATCCTTTGAAAATGGGCAGGGAGGAGGGGCTCTATAACGGCACCTTGTAGTGCAGTAAATGTGGAGTGAATTTGACATAGTCCTTTGATGTTTAACCGTTTTAAGTGCCTATTGCCCGCTGTGCACAGTTGCCCTGAAGCCACCGGGGTGGCGGTGCCACCGGGCTTGGGCCCGCCATCGCTGCTCGCAGCTATATTTATTTTTATTTATTTATTTATTTTTATTTTTTTTTCCGTCTTCCGGGGCTTTTTGGGGGCCTTAACATGCTCAAAAACTCTTGAAAATTGGCACACACATTGGAATCCGCGGCCATTAGGACGCCCCAGAGGCTGGTATCCGGGCGTGGCAGGGGGGCTCGACAGCGCCCCCTTGAAAAAAGTCTGAAAATTTGGTCCATATATTAAACACGCTTGCACGTATTAGTATGAAACTCGGTACACATATAGAGCTCATCGGGCCGAACAACTTTCGTACTCTAAGTTAAACGCCACGCCAACAGGAAGTCAGCTATTAAGGGTTGTTTGAAAAACGCATGCTCTGGAATTTGATATACTCCTCCTAGACGATTAATCCGATCGCCACCAAACTCGGTCAGCATGAAGTCAAGACACTGATGATTAAAAATTGCCAGGGGATTTTTGATATCTCGAACGGTTTGGCCGTGGCGAGGCAACGAATTTATGGCGAGAAAAAGGAAACAGGAAATGTGTTATAACGTCTGCATACATATATTGATCTTTATGAAACTTCACGAGTGTGTTCGTTATAGGAGTCTGATCACATGGATGTGACTATTGTGAGTCAAAGTTATAGCGCCACCAACTGGCAGCAGGAAGTGTATCACTTTTTGAAATGCTTTGAGATCACCCTCTTATTTTTACCTGATTTGCTTCAAACTTCATCAATGTAATGGCAATACACAGCAGATGTAGACCTATGACAGGATTTTTGATATTTGAAATATTGTTGCCATGGCAACAGGTCAAACTGTAATAATATTCTTGAGTGTTTTTGAGGCTCTTAACATGCTTGAAATTGCATGAAACTCGACAAACACATCAATATTGTCAACCAGTAGACATGGACAAAGCCATAGAAATGGGCGTGGTGGAGGGGCTCAGTAGCGCCACCTTTTGACAAAAGTGGGGGGGTTAGTTTTTCCTACAGTCACCAAACTCGGTACACATATTGTTCTCATCAAGCCGGACAATTTTCTAATTTACATTCATTAGCTCCGACCAACAGGAAGTCGGCTATTTTTGTTTGAATGTTAATTTTTTGAAAAAACAGGCTATGAATTTTATACTACTACTCCTACAGGGTTTATCCAATTTACACCAAGCTTTTTTTAACTTGTTGCTAACACATGGAAGTTGTTTAATTGCAAACGGATTTTGGATACCTCAAACGGTTTGGCTGTGGCGAGGCAACAAATTTATGGCGAGAAAAAGGAAACAGGAAATGTGTTATAACGTCTGCATACATATATTGATCTTTATGAAACTTCACGAGTGTGTTGGTTGTAGTAGTCTGATCACATGGATGTGACTATTGTGAGTCAAAGTTATAGCACCACCAACTGGCAGCAGGAAGTGTATCACTTTTTGAAATGCTTTGAGATCACCCTCTTATTTTTACCTGATTTGCTTCAAACTTCATCAGTGTAATGTCAATACACAGCAGATGTAGACCTATGACAGGATTTTTGATATTTGAAATATTGTTGCCATGGCAACAGGTCAAACTGTAATAATATTCTTGAGTGTTTTTGAGGCTCTTAACATGCTTCAAATTGCATGAAACTCGACACACACATCAATATTGTCAACCAGTAGACATGGACAAAGCCATAGAAATGGGCGTGGTGAAGGGGCTCAGTAGCGCAACCTTTTGTCAAAAGTGTGGGTTAGTTTTTCCTACAGTCACCAAACTCGGTACACATATTGTTCTCATCAAGCTGGACAATTTTCTAATTTACATTCATTAGCTCCGACCAACAGGAAGTCGGCTATTTTTGTTTGAATGTAAATTTTTTGAAAAAACAGGCTATGAATTTTATACTACTACTCCTACAGGGTTTATCCAATTTACACCAAGCTTTTTTTAACTTGTTGCTAACACATTGAAGTTGTTTAATTGCAAACGGATTTTGGATATCTCAAACGGTTTGGCCGTGGCGAGGCAACGAATTTATGGCAAGAAAAGGGAAACAAAGTGTTATAACTTCTGCATACATTAATTGATTTTGATGAAACTTTGGCTTAGTCTTCGTTGTACAAGGCTGATCACATGGATTTGACTATTGTGATTCAAAGTCATAGCGCCACCAACTGGAAGCAGAAAATGTGTCACTTTCAGCATACATTGAGATCACCCTCTTATTTTTACCTGATTTGCTTCAAAATTCATCAGAATAATGTTAAAACTTGGCACATGTAATCCTTTGAAAATGGGCAGGGAAGAGGGGCTCTATAGCGGCACCTTGTAGTGCAGTAAATGTGGAGTGAATTTGACATAGTCCTTTGATGTTTAACCGTTTTAAGTGCCTATTGCCCGCTGTGCACAGTTGCCCTGAAGCCACCGGGGTGGCGGTGCCACCGGGCTTGGGCCCGCCATCGCTGCTCGCAGCTATATTTATTATTATTTTTTTTTTATTTATTTATTTTTTTTTCCGTCTTCCGGGGCTTTTTGGGGGCCTTAACATGCTCAAAAACTCTTGAAAATTGGCACACACATTGGAATCCGCGGCCATTAGGACGCCGAAGAGGCTGGTACCCGGGCGTGGCAGGGGGGCTCGACAGCGCCCCCTTGAAAAAAGTCTGAAAATTTGGTCCATATATTAAACATGCTTGCACGTATTAGTATGAATCTCGGTACACATATAGACCTCATCGGGCCGAACAACTTTCGCGCTCTAAGTTAATCGCCACGCCAACAGGAAGTCAGCTATTAAGGGTTGTTTGAAAAACGCATGCTCTGGAATTTGATATACTCCTCCTAGACGATTAATCCGATCGCCACCAAACTCGGTCAGCATGAAGTCAAGACACTGATGATTAAAAATTGCCAGGGGATTTTTGATATCTCGAACGGTTTGGCCGTGGCGAGGCAACGAATTTATGGCGAGAAAAAGGAAACAGGAAATGTGTTATAACGTCTTAATACATATATTGATCTTTATGAAACTTCACGAGTGTGTTCGTTATAGGAGTCTGATCACATGGATGTGACTATTGTGAGTCAAAGTTATAGCGCCACCAACTGGCAGCAAGAAGTGTATCACTTTTAAAATGCTTTGAGATCACCCTCTTATTTTTACCTGATTTGCTTCAAACTTCATCAGTGTAATGTCAATACACAGCAGATGTAGACCTATGACAGGATTTTTGATATTTGAAATATTGTTGCCATGGCAACAGGTCAAACTGTAATAATATTCTTGAGTGTTTTTGAGGCTCTTAACATGCTTCAAATTGCATGAAACTCGACACACACATCAATATTGTCAACCAGTAGACATGGACAAAGCCATAGAAATGGGCGTGGTGGAGGGGCTCAGTAGCGCCACCTTTTGACAAAAGTGGGGGGTTAGTTTTTCCTACAGTCACCAAACTCGGTACACATATTATTCTCATCAAGCCGGACAATTTTCTAATTTACATTCATTAGCTCCGACCAACAGGAAGTCAGCTATTTTGGTTTGAATGTTAATTTTTTGAAAAAACAGGCTATGAATTTTATACTACTACTCCTACAGGGTTTATCCAATTTACACCAAGCTTTTTTAACTTGTTGCGAACACATTGAAGTTGTTTAATTGCAAACGGATTTTGGATATCTCAAACGGTTTGGCCGTGGCGAGGCAACGAATTTATGGCGAGAAAAGGGAAACAGGAAATGTGTTATAACTTCTGCATACATTGATTGATGTTTATGAAACTTCAGGAGTGTGTTGGTTGTAGTAGTGTGATCACATGGATGTAACTATTGTGAGTCAAAGTTATAGCGCCACCAAATGGCAGCAAGAAGTGTATCACTTTAAAATGCTTTGAGATCACCCTCTTATTTTTACCTGATTTGCTTCAAACTTCATCAGTGTAATGTCAATACACAGCAGATGTAGACCTATGACAGGATTTTTGATATTTGAAATATTGTTGCCATGGCAACAGGTCAAACTGTAATAATATTCTTGAGTGGTTTTGAGGCTCTTAACATGCTTCAAATTGCATGAAACTCGACACACACATCAATATTGTCAACCAGTAGACATGGACAAAGCCATAGAAATGGGCGTGGTGGAGGGGCTCAGTAGCGCCACCTTTTGACAAAAGTGGGGGGGTTAGTTTTTCCTACAGTCACCAAACTCGGCACATATTATTCTCATCAAGCCGGACAATTTTCTAATTTACATTCATTAGCTCCGACCAACAGGAAGTCAGCTATTTTGGTTTGAATGTTAATTTTTTGAAAAAACAGGCTATGAATTTTATACTACTACTCCTACAGGGTTTATCCAATTTACACCAAGCTTTTTTTAACTTGTTGCTAACACATTGAAGTTGTTTAATTGCAAACGGATTTTGGATATCTCAAACGGTTTGGCCGTGGCGAGGCAACGAATTTATGGCAAGAAAAGGGAAACAAAATGTTATAACTTCTGCATACATTAATTGATTTTGATGAAACTTTGGCTTAGTCTTCGTTGTACAAGGCTGATCACATGGATTTGACTATTGTGATTCAAAGTCATAGCGCCACCAACTGGAAGCAGAAAATGTGTCACTTTCAGCATACATTGAGATCACCCTCTTATTTTTACCTGATTTGCTTCAAAATTCATCAGAATAATGTTAAAACTTGGCACATGTAATCCTTTGAAAATGGGCAGGGAGGAGGGGCTCTATAACGGCACCTTGTAGTGCAGTAAATGTGGAGTGAATTTGACATAGTCCTTTGATGTTTAACCGTTTTAAGTGCCTATTGCCCGCTGTGCACAGTTGCCCTGAAGCCACCGGGGTGGCGGTGCCACCGGGCTTGGGCCCGCCATCGCTGCTCGCAGCTATATTTATTATTATTATTATTATTATTTTTTTTTTTTTTTTCGTCTTCCGGGGCTTTTTGGGGGCCTTAACATGCTCAAAAACTCTTGAAAATTGGCACACACATTGGAATCCGCGGCCATTAGGACGCCGGAGAGGCTGGTACCCGGGCGTGGCAGGGGGGCTCGACAGCGCCCCCTTGAAAAAAGTCTGAAAATTTGGTCCATATATTAAACATGCTTGCACGTATTAGTATGAAACTCGGTACACATATAGACCTCATCGGGCCGAACAACTTTCGCGCTCTAAGTTAATCGCCACGCCAACAGGAAGTCAGCTATTAAGGGTTGTTTGAAAAACGCATGCTCTGGAATTTGATATACTCCTCCTAGACGATTAATCCGATCGCCACCAAACTCGGTCAGCATGAAGTCAAGACACTGATGATTAAAAATTGCCAGGGGATTTTTGATATCTCGAACGGTTTGGCCGTGGCGAGGCAACGAATTTATGGCGAGAAAAAGGAAACAGGAAATGTGTTATAACGTCTTAATACATATATTGATCTTTATGAAACTTCACGAGTGTGTTCGTTATAGGAGTCTGATCACATGGATGTGACTATTGTGAGTCAAAGTTATAGCGCCACCAACTGGCAGCAAGAAGTGTATCACTTTTAAAATGCTTTGAGATCACCCTCTTATTTTTACCTGATTTGCTTCAAACTTCATCAGTGTAATGTCAATACACAGCAGATGTAGACCTATGACAGGATTTTTGATATTTGAAATATTGTTGCCATGGCAACAGGTCAAACTGTAATAATATTCTTGAGTGTTTTTGAGGCTCTTAACATGCTTCAAATTGCATGAAACTCGACACACACATCAATATTGTCAACCAGTAGACATGGACAAAGCCATAGAAATGGGCGTGGTGGAGGGGCTCAGTAGCGCCACCTTTTGACAAAAGTGGGGGTTAGTTTTTCCTACAGTCACCAAACTCGGTACACATATTATTCTCATCAAGCCGGACAATTTTCTAATTTACATTCATTAGCTCCGACCAACAGGAAGTCAGCTATTTTGGTTTGAATGTTAATTTTTTGAAAAAAACAGGCTATGAATTTTATACTACTACTCCTACAGGGTTTATCCAATTTACACCAAGCTTTTTTTAACTTGTTGCTAACACATTGAAGTTGTTTAATTGCAAACGGATTTTGGATATCTCAAACGGTTTGGCCGTGGCGAGGCAACGAATTTATGGCAAGAAAAGGGCAACAAAGTGTTATAACTTCTGCATACATTAATTGATTTTGATGAAACTTTGGCTTAGTCTTCGTTGTACAAGGCTGATCACATGGATTTGACTATTGTGATTCAAAGTCATAGCGCCACCAACTGGAAGCAGAAAATGTGTCACTTTCAGCATACATTGAGATCACCCTCTTATTTTTACCTGATTTGCTTCAAAATTCATCAGAATAATGTTAAAACTTGGCACATGTAATCCTTTGAAAATGGGCAGGGAGGAGGGGCTCTATAACGGCACCTTGTAGTGCAGTAAATGTGGAGTGAATTTGACATAGTCCTTTGATGTTTAACCGTTTTAAGTGCCTATTGCCCGCTGTGCACAGTTGCCCTGAAGCCACCGGGGTGGCGGTGCCACCGGGCTTGGGCCCGCCATCGCTGCTCGCAGCTATATTTAGGGCCCAAGCGAAAATTCGCGCAGGGCCCTCTTGTTCTTCTAAGGATTATTATTATTTTTTTTTTTTTTTTTTTTTTTTTTTTTTTCCGTCTTCCGGGGCTTTTTGGGGGCCTTAACATGCTCAAAAACTCTTGAAAATTGGCACACACATTGGAATCCGCGGCCATTAGGACGCCGGAGAGGCTGGTACCCGGGCGTGGCAGGGGGGCTCGACAGCGCCCCCTTGAAAAAAGTCTGAAAATTTGGTCCATATATTAAACATGCTTGCACGTATTAGTATGAAACTCGGTACACATATAGACCTCATCGGGCCGAACAACTTTCGCGCTCTAAGTTAATCGCCACGCCAACAGGAAGTCAGCTATTAAGGGTTGTTTGAAAAACGCATGCTCTGGAATTTGATATACTCCTCCTAGACGATTAATCCGATCGCCACCAAACTCGGTCAGCATGAAGTCAAGACACTGATGATTAAAAATTGCCAGGGGATTTTTGATATCTCGAACGGTTTGGCCGTGGCGAGGCAACGAATTTATGGCGAGAAAAAGGAAACAGGAAATGTGTTATAACGTCTTAATACATATATTGATCTTTATGAAACTTCACGAGTGTGTTCGTTATAGGAGTCTGATCACATGGATGTGACTATTGTGAGTCAAAGTTATAGCGCCACCAACTGGCAGCAGGAAGTGTATCACTTTTTGAAATGTTTTGAGATCACCCTCTTATTTTTACCTGATTTGCTTCAAACTTCATCAGTGTAATGTCAATACACAGCAGATGTAGACCTATGACAGGATTTTTGATATTTGAAATATTGTTGCCATGGCAACAGGTCAAACTGTAATAATATTCTTGAGTGTTTTTGAGGCTCTTAACATGCTTCAAATTGCATGAAACTCGACACACACATCAATATTGTCAACCAGTAGACATGGACAAAGCCATAGAAATGGGCGTGGTGGAGGGGCTCAGTAGCGCCACCTTTTGACAAAAGTGGGGGGGTTAGTTTTTCCTACAGTCACCAAACTCGGTACACATATTATTCTCATCAAGCCGGACAATTTTCTAATTTACATTCATTAGCTCCGACCAACAGGAAGTCAGCTATTTTGGTTTGAATGTTAATTTTTTGAAAAAACAGGCTATGAATTTTATACTACTACTCCTACGGGGTTTATCCAATTTACACCAAGCTTTTTTTAACTTGTTGCTAACACATTGAAGTTGTTTAATTGCAAACGGATTTTGGATATCTCAAACGGTTTGGCCGTGGCGAGGCAACGAATTTATGGCGAGAAAAGGGAAACAGGAAATGTGTTATAACTTCTGCATACATTGATTGATGTTTATGAAACTTCAGGAGTGTGTTGGTTGTAGTAGTCTGATCACATGGATGTGACTATTGTGAGTCAAAGTTATAGCGCCACCAAATGGCAGCAAGAAGTGTATCACTTTTAAAATGCTTTGAGATCACCCTCTTATTTTTACCTGATTTGCTTCAAACTTCATCAGTGTAATGTCAATACACAGCAGATGTAGACCTATGACAGGATTTTTGATATTTGAAATATTGTTGCCATGGCAACAGGTCAAACTGTAATAATATTCTTGAGTGTTTTTGAGGCTCTTAACATGCTTCAAATTGCATGAAACTCGACACACACATCAATATTGTCAACCAGTAGACATGGACAAAGCCATAGAAATGGGCGTGGTGGAGGGGCTCAGTAGCGCCACCTTTTGACAAAAGTGGGGGGGTTAGTTTTTCCTACAGTCACCAAACTCGGTACACATATTATTCTCATCAAGCCGGACAATTTTCTAATTTACATTCATTAGCTCCGACCAACAGGAAGTCAGCTATTTTGGTTTGAATGTTAATTTTTTGAAAAAACAGGCTATGAATTTTATACTACTACTCCTACAGGGTTTATCCAATTTACACCAAGCTTTTTTAACTTGTTGCTAACACATTGAAGTTGTTTAATTGCAAACGGATTTTGGATATCTCAAACGGTTTGGCCGTGGCGAGGCAACGAATTTATGGCGAGAAAAGGGAAACAAAGTGTTATAACTTCTGCATACATTAATTGATTTTGATGAAACTTTGGCTTAGTCTTCGTTGTACAAGGCTGATCACATGGATTTAACTATTGTGATTCAAAGTCATAGCGCCACCAACTGGAAGCAGAAAATGTGTCACTTTCAGCATACATTGAGATCACCCTCTTATTTTTACCTGATTTGCTTCAAAATTCATCAGAATAATGTTAAAACTTGGCACATGTAATCCTTTGAAAATGGGCAGGGAGGAGGGGCTCTATAACGGCACCTTGTAGTGCAGTAAATGTGGAGTGAATTTGACATAGTCCTTTGATGTTTAACCGTTTTAAGTGCCTATTGCCCGCTGTGCACAGTTGCCCTGAAGCCACCGGGGTGGCGGTGCCACCGGGCTTGGGCCCGCCATCGCTGCTCGCAGCTATATTTTATTTTTTTTTTCCGTCTTCCGGGGCTTTTTGGGGGCCTTAACATGCTCAAAAACTCTTGAAAATTGGCACACACATTGGAATCCGCGGCCATTAGGACGCCGGAGAGGCTGGTACCCGGGCGTGGCAGGGAGGCTCGACAGCGCCCCCTTGAAAAAAGTCAGAAAATTTGGTCCATATATTAAACATGCTTGCACGTATTAGTATGAAACTCGGTACACATATAGACCTCATCGGGCCGAACAACTTTCGCGCTCTAAGTTAATCGCCACGCCAACAGGAAGTCAGCTATTAAGGGTTGTTTGAAAAACGCATGCTCTGGAATTTGATATACTCCTCCTAGACGATTAATCCGATCGCCACCAAACTCGGTCAGCATGAAGTCAAGACACTGATGATTAAAAATTGCCAGGGGATTTTTGATATCTCGAACGGTTTGGCCGTGGCGAGGCAACGAATTTATGGCGAGAAAAAGGAAACAGGAAATGTGTTATAACGTCTTAATACATATATTGATCTTTATGAAACTTCACGAGTGTGTTCGTTATAGGAGTCTGATCACATGGATGTGACTATTGTGAGTCAAAGTTATAGCGCCACCAACTGGCAGCAGGAAGTGTATCACTTTTTGAAATGTTTTGAGATCACCCTCTTATTTTTACCTGATTTGCTTCAAACTTCATCAGTGTAATGTCAATACACAGCAGATGTAGACCTATGACAGGATTTTTGATATTTGAAATATTGTTGCCATGGCAACAGGTCAAACTGTAATAATATTCTTGAGTGTTTTTGAGGCTCTTAACATGCTTCAAATTGCATGAAACTCGACACACACATCAATATTGTCAACCAGTAGACATGGACAAAGCCATAGAAATGGGCGTGGTGGAGGGGCTCAGTAGCGCCACCTTTTGACAAAAGTGGGGGTTAGTTTTTCCTACAGTCACCAAACTCGGTACACATATTATTCTCATCAAGCCGGACAATTTTCTAATTTACATTCATTAGCTCCGACCAACAGGAAGTCAGCTATTTTGGTTTGAATGTTAATTTTTTGAAAAAACAGGCTATGAATTTTATACTACTACTCCTACAGGGTTTATCCAATTTACACCAAGCTTTTTTTAACTTGTTGCGAACACATTGAAGTTGTTTAATTGCAAACGGATTTTGGATATCTCAAACGGTTTGGCCGTGGCGAGGCAACGAATTTATGGCGAGAAAAGGGAAACAGAAAATGTGTTATAACTTCTGCATACATTGATTGATGTTTATGAAACTTCAGGAGTGTGTTGGTTGTAGTAGTCTGATCACATGGATGTAACTATTGTGAGTCAAAGTTATAGCGCCACCAAATGGCAGCAAGAAGTGTATCACTTTTAAAATGCTTTGAGATCACCCTCTTATTTTTACCTGATTTGCTTCAAACTTCATCAGTGTAATGTCAATACACAGCAGATGTAGACCTATGACAGGATTTTTGATATTTGAAATATTGTTGCCATGGCAACAGGTCAAACTGTAATAATATTCTTGAGTGTTTTTGAGGCTCTTAACATGCTTCAAATTGCATGAAACTCGACACACACATCAATATTGTCAACCAGTAGACATGGACAAAGCCATAGAAATGGGCGTGGTGGAGGGGCTCAGTAGCGCCACCTTTTGACAAAAGTGGGGGGGTTAGTTTTTCCTACAGTCACCAAACTCGGTACACATATTATTCTCATCAAGCCGGACAATTTTCTAATTTACATTCATTAGCTCCGACCAACAGGAAGTCAGCTATTTTGGTTTGAATGTTAATTTTTTGAAAAAACAGGCTATGAATTTTATACTACTACTCCTACAGGGTTTATCCAATTTACACCAAGCTTTTTTTAACTTGTTGCGAACACATTGAAGTTGTTTAATTGCAAACGGATTTTGGATATCTCAAACGGTTTGGCCGTGGCGAGGCAACGAATTTATGGCGAGAAAAGGGAAACAGAAAATGTGTTATAACTTCTGCATACATTGATTGATGTTTATGAAACTTCAGGAGTGTGTTGGTTGTAGTAGTCTGATCACATGGATGTAACTATTGTGAGTCAAAGTTATAGCGCCACCAAATGGCAGCAAGAAGTGTATCACTTTTAAAATGCTTTGAGATCACCCTCTTATTTTTACCTGATTTGCTTCAAACTTCATCAGTGTAATGTCAATACACAGCAGATGTAGACCTATGACAGGATTTTTGATATTTGAAATATCGTTGCCATGGCAACAGGTCAAACTGTAATAATATTCTTGAGTGTTTTTGAGGCTCTTAACATGCTTCAAATTGCATGAAACTCGACACACACATCAATATTGTCAACCAGTAGACATAGACAAAGCCATAGAAATGGGCGTGGTGGAGGGGCTCAGTAGCGCCACCTTTTGACAAAAGTGGGGGTTAGTTTTTCCTACAGTCACCAAACTCGGTACACATATTATTCTCATCAAGCCGGACAATTTTCTAATTTACATTCATTAGCTCCGACCAACAGGAAGTCAGCTATTTTTGTTTGAATGTTAATTTTTTGAAAAAACAGGCTATGAATTTTATACTACTACTCCTACAGGGTTTATCCAATTTACACCAAGCTTTTTTTAACTTGTTGCTAACACATTGAAGTTGTTTAATTGCAAACGGATTTTGGATATCTCAAACGGTTTGGCCGTGGCGAGGCAACGAATTTATGGCAAGAAAAGGGAAACAAAGTGTTATAACTTCTGCATACATTAATTGATTTTGATGAAACTTTGGCTTAGTCTTCGTTGTACAAGGCTGATCACATGGATTTGACTATTGTGATTCAAAGTCATAGCGCCACCAACTGGAAGCAGAAAATGTGTCACTTTCAGCATACATTGAGATCACCCTCTTATTTTTACCTGATTTGCTTCAAAATTCATCAGAATAATGTTAAAACTTGGCACATGTAATCCTTTGAAAATGGGCAGGGAGGAGGGGCTCTATAACGGCACCTTGTAGTGCAGTAAATGTGGAGTGAATTTGACATAGTCCTTTGATGTTTAACCGTTTTAAGTGCCTATTGCCCGCTGTGCACAGTTGCCCTGAAGCCACCGGGGTGGCGGTGCCACCGGGCTTGGGCCCGCCATCGCTGCTCGCAGCTATATTTATTATTATTTTTTTCTAAGTTTTGGGGGTTTTTGGGGCCCTTAACATGCTCAAAAACTCTTGAAATTTTGCACACGGGTCAGAATACGCGGCCATGACAGCCGTAGAAAAGCTGGTGCCCGGGCGTGGCAGAGAGGCTCGACAGCGCCCCCTTGAATTGGGTCAGAAAACGTGGTCCATATATCAAACACGCTTGAACATACAAGTATAAAACTCGGTACACATATAGACTTTATCGGGCCAAACAACTTTCGTACTCTAAGTTATACGTCACCTCAACAGGAAGTCAGCTATTATGGGTTGTTTGAAAAACGCATGCTCTGGAATTTGATATACTCCTCCTAGGCAATTAATCCGATCACCACCAAACTCGGTCAGCATGAAGTCAAGACATTGATGATGAAAAATTGCCAGTGAATATTTGATATCTCGAACGGTTTGGCTGTGGCGAGGCAACGAATTTATGGCGAGAAAAGGGAAACAGGAAATGTGTTATAACTTCTGCATACATATATTGATCTTTATGAAACTTCACGTGTATGTTGGTTGTAATAGTCAGATCGCATGGATGTGACTATTGTGAGTCAAAGTTATACTGCCACCAACTGGCAGCAGGAAGCGTGTCACTTTCAAAATGCTTTGAGATCACCATTTTATTTTTATCCGATTTGCTTCAAACTTCACCACAATAATGTCAAAACATGGCAGATGTAGACCTTTGAAAAGAATTGTGATATCTCAAACATAGTTGCCTTGGCAACACGTCAAACTTTTATAATATTCTTGGGCGTTTTTGAAGCCGTTAACATGCTTCAAATTGGATGAAACTCGACACACATATCATTATTGTCATACAGTAGATATGGACAAAGCCTTAGAAACGGGCGGGGAGCAGGGGCTCTGCAGCGCCACCTTTTGAAAAAAGTGGGGGGTTTAGTTTAACCTACAGTCACCAAACTCGGTACACTTATTGTTCTCATTAAACTGGACAACTTTCTCATTTACAGTCATTAGCTCTGACCAACAGGAAGTCAGATATTTTGGTTAAAATGTGGATTTTTCAAACATTCTTACGCACACACATAAGCTCTCTTAGACGTAGGGTCTCAGTCCCCCTACCCCCCTCCCTCTGTATGTGTGTGTGTGTGTGTGTGTGTGTGTGTGAGTGAAAGTGAGAGACAGAGAGACAGAGAGAGTTTTACAGCCTCAGATCAGTTATTTAACCCTTTTATTGCAGACTCACTGTGCTTAAGAGTTTATTTCCAACCCTTACTCAAACACATCTGAAGCAGCTAATCAGGCCAGTTCATCTGTAGGCCACTGACAACACATTATTACATTATTAGTTTGATAATTAGGGTTAATTCAAATATAAAAAACACACTGCAAAAGCATGCTTTTGGTGCATAAGATTGGGGCACAAACAACAGCTCAGGGAGGTCAAAAACATGAAGTGTGAGGATTATTGACTAGCCTTATTCCTGACTAGCCTACTGCGTTTCAAATTACGGGTTCCACTTCCGGTTTGCTGAACTTCCATTCAAAAAAACTGAAACTTATCATTTCAAATCATATGGTTGCCCTACAATTAAAGCTTATCTGTCAGCTTGACTGAATCAGCTGTCAATTTCTTTCATGTTTTATTTTCAGACATCATGAGAATGACATAACGCTTGATATTGTAATATGTTACAACAAAAATATCTATGGCAAGAGCTCTTTTCAGCAGCTGCTTTCTATCCTCCAGAATATTTTATTTTGTCTCTTTGCATACTGCTGTAATAGTATGAAAAAGGACAGCATATACTGTACATTTATGGTCTGTTCTCTCTATATAATTTACAATACATCCCATTAATAATTCACTGGAATGCACAAAGAATCTCCTCAAAGCCTCACATCTCTTTCCAGGTTTGTTTCACAGGTATCACACAATGCTGAAGTTCATGACCTTTTTTATTAAGGCAATGTATTACATAATGCATATATATATATTACTATAGAATAGTGATATCACAAACACTGTTGCTATGGCAACGCATCAAACTTTAATATTAGTTTTGGAAGCTTTTGAGACTCTTAACATGCTTCAAATTGCATGAAACTCAATGCACACATCAGAGATATCAACCAGCAGACATGGGCAAAACCGTAGAAACGGGCGGGGAGCAGGGCCTCTATAGCGCCACCTTTTGACAAAAATGGGGGGGGTTAGTTTAACCTACAGTCACCAAACTCGATACACGTATTGTTCTCATTAAGCCGGATAATTTTTTAATTTACAGTCATTAGCTCCGACCAACAGGAAGTCTGCTATTTTGGTTTGAATGTGGATTTTTTGACTAAACAGGCTCTGAATTTTAAACTACTACTTCTAGGAAGTTTATTCCATTCAGACCAAACTTTTTTTACATGTTGCTAAGACATTGAAGATGTTAAATTGACGGATAATGGATATCTCGAACCGTCTTGCCATGGTAATAGATTGAAGTAATGTAAAAAAGGTAAACGGAATGACTCATATTCTCTATTAAAAAAAAACACTATACACAATTAATTTATATATAGAATAATATAGATGTTTGAAATAAACACATTTTATTCATTTTCTTCCAATTCAAAAAGCATGTGTAATTAAAAATAGGCAGATTAATCCATTTTTCAATCAAATATAATTAATGTAATACATAGAGTAACTACTAGCGGGCAGCATATACCTATTTTTAAAACAGGGTTGGATAAGTCAAACATATATAATCATTTTGATATATAAAGAACAAATAATTTGTTTTAATTATACTGTTTGTGCAGGTATATTTAAAAAATTATCAAAGACTACTTTGTCATAATTAAGATTTTTTTTGTTTTGTTTGTTTGTTTAAAATGATCTTCTCAGTCTGTCTCAGTCTCCCTCTCTCTCTCTCTGTCCTCCCCCATATTACCTCAGGCTCATTCGGGTGTGTGTGTGTTTGTGGGTTGTCTGTGTGTGGGTCTATGTCTGTGTCACACTGTCTATATATATCTTTTTCTCTCTCTGTGTATGCATATGTGTGCTTTACAGTCTTATTTTTTTTCTAAATATTGAGTTATTTATTTTTAACAATTACAATGAGAATTTTTGAATTATTTATTTACTGATATAATTCAAATTTATTAAAAAACCCTGTTTCAGTAAAATTTCACATGATTATGAAAGTGGCTGTTTAAAATAAACTTGCATAAGTGAGCAGAAAATTCAAGATATAAACCTTATTAATACCTGAGACTGACATCAAAATTGTCTTTGCAGGTTCTGTGATTTGGCTCTATTTATTATTTATTATTTATTATTTTTCCATTTTATTTTTTATCTTATACCACACATATTAAAATTAAATGAATGCATGCTTTTGGTGCATAAGATTGGTGCACAAACAACAGCTCATGGAGGTCAAAAAACACATGAATAGAAGAGTGAGGATTATACGACATCAGCAATCACAGACATTCACATTATGGCTGGATTAGATATTTCAGAGCATTGTGGAGTTTGCACTAATAACAGTATATAATTTGGTCTAGAATTTTTATAGGGGTTGTCTGAAGCCAACTTCAGACTGCATGATTTTCAAACTAGTCTGGTCACTGTCCTTTTCACACTGCATTACTTTCGCTTTCAATTCAGTCGCTGTTGTGTTCAAAATGCATGATGGATCGGTGACAGAAGGTTTCACACTGCATGAATTTAGAATAGGAAGAATCGCCGACACATCTGGCACTCAAACTACGTTTCACAACCAAACACACGGGAGATGTGACAAGGAAACAACACAATATCACGTATGCAAGACCGGAGTTCTCAAGTGAGACTGGGTTTATTATTAAAAATGGTAACCCGCAAGAAGCTTGCAATACGAATGGCCTGTGTGCTGATTTGCAGCGAAAACAAGAGAAAAAAAAAAGAAGAATATGGAGGAGGAAATGGTTGGAGAGACTGTGACAGAGCACTCGCATAACAGAGCACTGATTTGCCTGTGATTTCGGGCATTTGTCTGCAATTTCACAAAACCTGTCTGCGAGCTAAAATCGGGGCTAAAATCATGCAGCCTGAACTCGCAATGAGAAAAAACCCAGACATTTCAGATTATGATGATATTCTGCACTCATTTGAAATAGACTTATAACATTCTGTGACATGAAAGTCATCTCAGTTTAAACGATCTCATGCATGTGGCTTTTGTGGTTTGTCATCATAGGAGCATCAGCCGCTGCAGTGAATGTGGTTTGAAATTAATATAGTCCTTTTATCTTTAATTGTTTTAAATGCACATTGCCCGCCGTGCACAGCTGACCTGAAGCAACTAGGGTGCTATATTTAGGGCCCAAGCGAATTAAGCGCGCAGGGCCCTCTTATTCTTCTAAGGATTATTAGGGCCCAAGCGAAAATTCGCGCAGGGCCCTCTTGTTCTTCTAAGGATTATTAGGGCCCAAGCGAATTAAGCGCGCAGGGCCCTCTTGTTCTTCTAAGGATTATTATTATTTTTTTTTTTTTTTCCGTCTTCCGGGGCTTTTTGGGGGCCTTAACATGCTCAAAAACTCTTGAAAATTGGCACACACATTGGAATCCGCGGCCATTAGGACGCCGGAGAGGCTGGTACCCGGGCGTGGCAGGGGGGCTCGACAGCGCCCCCTTGAAAAAAGTCTGAAAATTTGGTCCATATATTAAACATGCTTGCACGTATTAGTATGAAACTCGGTACACATATAGACCTCATCGGGCCGAACAACTTTCGCGCTCTAAGTTAATCGCCACGCCAACAAGAAGTCAGCTATTAAGGGTTGTTTGAAAAACGCATGCTCTGGAATTTGATATACTCCTCCTAGACGATTAATCCGATCGCCACCAAACTCGGTCAGCATGAAGTCAAGACACTGATGATTAAAAATTGCCAGGGGATTTTTGATATCTCGAACGGTTTGGCCGTGGCGAGGCAACGAATTTATGGCGAGAAAAAGGAAACAGGAAATGTGTTATAACGTCTTAATACATATATTGATCTTTATGAAACTTCACGAGTGTGTTCGTTATAGGAGTCTGATCACATGGATGTGACTATTGTGAGTCAAAGTTATAGCGCCACCAACTGGCAGCAGGAAGTGTATGACTTTTTGAAATGTTTTGAGATCACCCTCTTATTTTTACCTGATTTGCTTCAAACTTCATCAGTGTAATGTCAATACACAGCAGATGTAGACCTATGACAGGATTTTTGATATTTGAAATATTGTTGCCATGGCAACAGGTCAAACTGTAATAATATTCTTGAGTGTTTTTGAGGCTCTTAACATGCTTCAAATTGCATGAAACTCGACACACACATCAATATTGTCAACCAGTAGACATGGACAAAGCCATAGAAATGGGCGTGGTGGAGGGGCTCAGTAGCGCCACCTTTTGACAAAAGTGGGGGGTTAGTTTTTCCTACAGTCACCAAACACGGTACACATATTATTCTCATCAAGCCGGACAATTTTCTAATTTACATTCATTAGCTCCGACCAACAGGAAGTCAGCTATTTTGGTTTGAATGTTAATTTTTTGAAAAAACAGGCTATGAATTTTATACTACTACTCCTACAGGGTTTATCCAATTTACACCAAGCTTTTTTTAACTTGTTGCTAACACATTGAAGTTGTTTAATTGCAAACGGATTTTGGATATCTCAAACGGTTTGGCCGTGGCGAGGCAACGAATTTATGGCGAGAAAAGGGAAACAGGAAATGTGTTATAACTTCTGCATACATTGATTGATGTTTATGAAACTTCAGGAGTGTGTTGGTTGTAGTAGTCTGATCACATGGATGTAACTATTGTGAGTCAAAGTTATAGCGCCACCAAATGGCAGCAAGAAGTGTATCACTTTTAAAATGCTTTGAGATCACCCTCTTATTTTTACCTGATTTGCTTCAAACTTCATCAGTGTAATGTCAATACACAGCAGATGTAGACCTATGACAGGATTTTTGATATTTGAAATATTGTTGCCATGGCAACAGGTCAAACTGTAATAATATTCTTGAGTGTTTTTGAGGCTCTTAACATGCTTCAAATTGCATGAAACTCGACACACACATCAATATTGTCAACCAGTAGACATGGACAAAGCCATAGAAATGGGCGTGGTGGAGGGGCTCAGTAGCGCCACCTTTTGACAAAAGTGGGGGTTAGTTTTTCCTACAGTCACCAAACTCGGTACACATATTATTCTCATCAAGCCGGACAATTTTCTAATTTACATTCATTAGCTCCGACCAACAGGAAGTCAGCTATTTTGGTTTGAATGTTAATTTTTTGAAAAAACAGGCTATGAATTTTATACTACTACTCCTACAGGGTTTATCCAATTTACACCAAGCTTTTTTTAACTTGTTGCTAACACATTGAAGTTGTTTAATTGCAAACGGATTTTGGATATCTCAAACGGTTTGGCCGTGGCGAGGCAACGAATTTATGGCAAGAAAAGGGAAACAAAGTGTTATAACTTCTGCATACATTAATTGATTTTGATGAAACTTTGGCTTAGTCTTCGTTGTACAAGGCTGATCACATGGATTTGACTATTGTGATTCAAAGTCATAGCGCCACCAACTGGAAGCAGAAAATGTGTCACTTTCAGCATACATTGAGATCACCCTCTTATTTTTACCTGATTTGCTTCAAAATTCATCAGAATAATGTTAAAACTTGGCACATGTAATCCTTTGAAAATGGGCAGGGAGGAGGGGCTCTATAACGGCACCTTGTAGTGCAGTAAATGTGGAGTGAATTTGACATAGTCCTTTGATGTTTAACCGTTTTAAGTGCCTATTGCCCGCTGTGCACAGTTGCCCTGAAGCCACCGGGGTGGCGGTGCCACCGGGCTTGGGCCCGCCATCGCTGCTCGCAGCTATATTTAGGGCCCAAGCGAAAATTCGCGCAGGGCCCTCTTGTTCTTCTAAGGATTATTATTATTTTTTTTTTTTTTTTTTTTATTTTTTTTCCGTCTTCCGGGGCTTTTTGGGGGCCTTAACATGCTCAAAAACTCTTGAAAATTGGCACACACATTGGAATCCGCGGCCATTAGGACGCCGGAGAGGCTGGTACCCGGGCGTGGCAGGGGGGCTCGACAGCGCCCCCTTGAAAAAAGTCTGAAAATTTGGTCCATATATTAAACATGCTTGCACGTATTAGTATGAAACTCGGTACACATATAGACCTCATCGGGCCGAACAACTTTCGCGCTCTAAGTTAATCGCCACGCCAACAGGAAGTCAGCTATTAAGGGTTGTTTGAAAAACGCATGCTCTGGAATTTGATATACTCCTCCTAGACGATTAATCCGATCGCCACCAAACTCGGTCAGCATGAAGTCAAGACACTGATGATTAAAAATTGCCAGGGGATTTTTGATATCTCGAACGGTTTGGCCGTGGCGAGGCAACGAATTTATGGCGAGAAAAAGGAAACAGGAAATGTGTTATAACGTCTTAATACATATATTGATCTTTATGAAACTTCACGAGTGTGTTCGTTATAGGAGTCTGATCACATGGATGTGACTATTGTGAGTCAAAGTTATAGCGCCACCAACTGGCAGCAGGAAGTGTATCACTTTTTGAAATGTTTTGAGATCACCCTCTTATTTTTACCTGATTTGCTTCAAACTTCATCAGTGTAATGTCAATACACAGCAGATGTAGACCTATGACAGGATTTTTGATATTTGAAATATTGTTGCCATGGCAACAGGTCAAACTGTAATAATATTCTTGAGTGTTTTTGAGGCTCTTAACATGCTTCAAATTGCATGAAACTCGACACACACATCAATATTGTCAACCAGTAGACATGGACAAAGCCATAGAAATGGGCGTGGTGGAGGGGCTCAGTAGCGCCACCTTTTGACAAAAGTGGGGGTTAGTTTTTCCTACAGTCACCAAACTCGGTACACATATTATTCTCATCAAGCCGGACAATTTTCTAATTTACATTCATTAGCTCCGACCAACAGGAAGTCAGCTATTTTGGTTTGAATGTTAATTTTTTGAAAAAACAGGCTATGAATTTTATACTACTACTCCTACAGGGTTTATCCAATTTACACCAAGCTTTTTTTAACTTGTTGCGAACACATTGAAGTTGTTTAATTGCAAACGGATTTTGGATATCTCAAACGGTTTGGCCGTGGCGAGGCAACGAATTTATGGCGAGAAAAAGGAAACAGGAAATGTGTTATAACTTCTGCATACATTGATTGATGTTTATGAAACTTCAGGAGTGTGTTGGTTGTAGTAGTCTGATCACATGGATGTAACTATTGTGAGTCAAAGTTATAGCGCCACCAAATGGCAGCAAGAAGTGTATCACTTTTAAAATGCTTTGAGATCACCCTCTTATTTTTACCTGATTTGCTTCAAAATTCATCAGAATAATGTTAAAACTTGGCACATGTAATCCTTTGAAAATGGGCAGGGAGGAGGGGCTCTATAGCGGCACCTTGTAGTGCAGTAAATGTGGAGTGAATTTGACATAGTCCTTTGATGTTTAACCGTTTTAAGTGCCTATTGCCCGCTGTGCACAGTTGCCCTGAAGCCACCGGGGTGGCGGTGCCACCGGGCTTGGGCCCGCCATCGCTGCTCGCAGCTATATTTATTATTATTATTTTTTTTTTTTTTTTTTTTTTTTTCCGTCTTCCGGGGCTTTTTGGGGGCCTTAACATGCTCAAAAACTCTTGAAAATTGGCACACACATTGGAATCCGCGGCCATTAGGACGCCGGAGAGGCTGGTACCCGGGCGTGGCAGGGGGGCTTGACAGCGCCCCCTTGAAAAAAGTCTGAAAATTTGGTCCATATATTAAACATGCTTGCACGTATTAGTATGAAACTCGGTACACATATAGACCTCATCGGGCCGAACAACTTTCGCGCTCTAAGTTAATCGCCACGCCAACAGGAAGTCAGCTATTAAGGGTTGTTTGAAAAACGCATGCTCTGGAATTTGATATACTCCTCCTAGACGATTAATCCGATCGCCACCAAACTCGGTCAGCATGAAGTCAAGACACTGATGATTAAAAATTGCCAGGGGATTTTTGATATCTCGAACGGTTTGGCCGTGGCGAGGCAACGAATTTATGGCGAGAAAAAGGAAACAGGAAATGTGTTATAACTTCTGCATACATTGATTGATGTTTATGAAACTTCAGGAGTGTGTTGGTTGTAGTAGTCTGATCACATGGATGTAACTATTGTGAGTCAAAGTTATAGCGACACCAACTGGCAGCAGGAAGTGTATCACTTTTTGAAATGTTTTGAGATCACCCTCTTATTTTTTCCTGATTTGCTTCAAACTTCATCAGTGTAATGTCAATACACAGCAGATGTAGACCTATGACAGGATTTTTGATATTTGAAATATTGTTGCCATGGCAACAGGTCAAACTGTAATAATATTCTTGAGTGTTTTTGAGGCTCTTAACATGCTTCAAATTGCATGAAACTCGACACACACATCAATATTGTCAACCAGTAGACATGGACAAAGCCATAGAAATGGGCGTGGTGGAGGGGCTCAGTAGCGCCACCTTTTGACAAAAGTGGGGGGGTTAGTTTTTCCTACAGTCACCAAACTCGGTACACATATTATTCTCATCAAGCCGGACAATTTTCTAATTTACATTCATTAGCTCCGACCAACAGGAAGTCAGCTATTTTGGTTTGAATGTTAATTTTTTGAAAAAACAGGCTATGAATTTTATACTACTACTCCTACAGGGTTTATCCAATTTACACCAAGCTTTTTTTAACTTGTTGCTAACACATTGAAGTTGTTTAATTGCAAACGGATTTTGGATATCTCAAACGGTTTGGCCGTGGCGAGGCAACGAATTTATGGCAAGAAAAGGGAAACAAAGTGTTATAACTTCTGCATACTTTAATTGATTTTGATGAAACTTTGGCTTAGTCTTCGTTGTACAAGGCTGATCACATGGATTTGACTATTGTGATTCAAAGTCATAGCGCCACCAACTGGAAGCAGAAAATGTGTCACTTTCAGCATACATTGAGATCACCCTCTTATTTTTACCTGATTTGCTTCAAAATTCATCAGAATAATGTTAAAACTTGGCACATGTAATCCTTTGAAAATGGGCAGGGAGGAAGGGGTCTATAGCGGCACCTTGTAGTGCAGTAAATCTGGAGTGAATTTGACATAGTCCTTTGATGTTTAACCGTTTTAAGTGCCTATTGCCCGCTGTGCACAGTTGCCCTGAAGCCACCGGGGTGGCGGTGCCACCGGGCTTGGGCCCGCCATCGCTGCTCGCAGCTATATTTAGGGCCCAAGCGAAAATTCGCGCAGGGCCCTCTTGTTCTTCTAAGGATTATTATTATTATTTTTTTTTTTTTTTTTTTTTTATTTTATTTTTTTTCCGTCTTCCGGGGCTTTTTGGGGGCCTTAACATGCTCAAAAACTCTTGAAAATTGGCACACACATTGGAATCCGCGGCCATTAGGACGCCGGAGAGGCTGGTACCCGGGCGTGGCAGGGGGGCTCGACAGCGCCCCCTTGAAAAAAGTCTGAAAATTTGGTCCATATATTAAACATGCTTGCACGTATTAGTATGAAACTCGGTACACATATAGACCTCATCGGGCCGAACAACTTTCGCGCTCTAAGTTAATCGCCACGCCAACAGGAAGTCAGCTATTAAGGGTTGTTTGAAAAACGCATGCTCTGGAATTTGATATACTCCTCCTAGACGATTAATCCGATCGCCACCAAACTCGGTCAGCATGAAGTCAAGACACTGATGATTAAAAATTGCCAGGGGATTTTTGATATCTCGAACGGTTTGGCCGTGGCGAGGCAACGAATTTATGGCGAGAAAAAGGAAACAGGAAATGTGTTATAACGTCTTAATACATATATTGATCTTTATGAAACTTCACGAGTGTGTTCGTTATAGGAGTCTGATCACATGGATGTGACTATTGTGAGTCAAAGTTATAGCGCCACCAACTGGCAGCAGGAAGTGTATCACTTTTTGAAATGTTTTGAGATCACCCTCTTATTTTTACCTGATTTGCTTCAAACTTCATCAGTGTAATGTCAATACACAGCAGATGTAGACCTATGACAGGATTTTTGATATTTGAAATATTGTTGCCATGGCAACAGGTCAAACTGTAATAATATTCTTGAGTGTTTTTGAGGCTCTTAACATGCTTCAAATTGCATGAAACTCGACACACACATCAATATTGTCAACCAGTAGACATGGACAAAGCCATAGAAATGGGCGTGGTGGAGGGGCTCAGTAGCGCCACCTTTTGACAAAAGTGGGGGGGTTAGTTTTTCCTACAGTCACCAAACACGGTACACATATTATTCTCATCAAGCCGGACAATTTTCTAATTTACATTCATTAGCTCCGACCAACAGGAAGTCAGCTATTTTGGTTTGAATGTTAATTTTTTGAAAAAACAGGCTATGAATTTTATACTACTACTCCTACAGGGTTTATCCAATTTACACCAAGCTTTTTTTAACTTGTTGCGAACACATTGAAGTTGTTTAATTGCAAACGGATTTTGGATATCTCAAACGGTTTGGCCGTGGCGAGGCAACGAATTTATGGCGAGAAAAGGAAAACAGGAAATGTGTTATAACTTCTGCATACATTGATTGATGTTTATGAAACTTCAGGAGTGTGTTGGTTGTAGTAGTCTGATCACATGGATGTAACTATTGTGAGTCAAAGTTATAGCGCCACCAAATGGCAGCAAGAAGTGTATCACTTTTAAAATGCTTTGAGATCACCCTCTTATTTTTACCTGATTTGCTTCAAACTTCATCAGTGTAATGTCAATACACAGCAGATGTAGACCTATGACAGGATTTTTGATATTTGAAATATTGTTGCCATGGCAACAGGTCAAACTGTAATAATATTCTTGAGTGTTTTTGAGGCTCTTAACATGCTTCAAATTGCATGAAACTCGACACACACATCAATATTGTCAACCAGTAGACATGGACAAAGCCATAGAAATGGGCGTGGTGGAGGGGCTCAGTAGCGCCACCTTTTGACAAAAGTGGGGGTTCGTTTTTCCTACAGTCACCAAACTCGGTACACATATTATTCTCATCAAGCCGGACAATTTTCTAATTTACATTCATTAGCTCCGACCAACAGGAAGTCAGCTATTTTGGTTTGAATGTTAATTTTTTGAAAAAACAGGCTATGAATTTTATACTACTACTCCTACAGGGTTTATCCAATTTACACCAAGCTTTTTTTAACTTGTTGCTAACACATTGAAGTTGTTTAATTGCAAACGGATTTTGGATATCTCAAACGGTTTGGCCGTGGCGAGGCAACGAATTTATGGCAAGAAAAGGGAAACAAAGTGTTATAACTTCTGCATACATTAATTGATTTTGATGAAACTTTGGCTTAGTCTTCGTTGTACAAGGCTGATCACATGGATTTGACTATTGTGATTCAAAGTCATAGCGCCACCAACTGGAAGCAGAAAATGTGTCACTTTCAGCATACATTGAGATCACCCTCTTATTTTTACGTGATTTGCTTCAAAATTCATCAGAATAATGTTAAAACTTGGCACATGTAATCCTTTGAAAATGGGCAGGGAGGAGGGGCTCTATAGCGGCACCTTGTAGTGCAGTAAATGTGGAGTGAATTTGACATAGTCCTTTGATGTTTAACCGTTTTAAGTGCCTATTGCCCGCTGTGCACAGTTGCCCTGAAGCCACCGGGGTGGCGGTGCCACCGGGCTTGGGCCCGCCATCGCTGCTCGCAGCTATATTTATTATTATTATTATTTATTATTTTTTTTTTTTTCCGTCTTCCGGGGCTTTTTGGGGGCCTTAACATGCTCAAAAACTCTTGAAAATTGGCACACACATTGGAATCCGCGGCCATTAGGACGCCGGAGAGGCTGGTACCCGGGCGTGGCAGGGGGGCTCGACAGCGCCCCCTTGAAAAAAGTCTGAAAATTTGGTCCATATATTAAACATGCTTGCACGTATTAGTATGAAACTCGGTACACATATAGACCTCATCGGGCCGAACAACTTTCGCGCTCTAAGTTAATCGCCACGCCAACAGGAAGTCAGCTATTAAGGGTTGTTTGAAAAACGCATGCTCTGGAATTTGATATACTCCTCCTAGACGATTAATCCGATCGCCACCAAACTCGGTCAGCATGAAGTCAAGACACTGATGATTAAAAATTGCCAGGGGATTTTTGATATCTCGAACGGTTTGGCCGTGGCGAGGCAACGAATTTATGGCGAGAAAAAGGAAACAGGAAATGTGTTATAACGTCTTAATACATATATTGATCTTTAGGAAACTTCACGAGTGTGTTCGTTATAGGAGTCTGATCACATGGATGTGACTATTGTGAGTCAAAGTTATAGCGCCACCAACTGGCAGCAGGAAGTGTATCACTTTTTGAAATGTTTTGAGATCACCCTCTTATTTTTACCTGATTTGCTTCAAACTTCATCAGTGTAATGTCAATACACAGCAGATGTAGACCTATGACAGGATTTTTGATATTTGAAATATTGTTGCCATGGCAACAGGTCAAACTGTAATAATATTCTTGAGTGTTTTTGAGGCTCTTAACATGCTTCAAATTGCATGAAACTCGACACACACATCAATATTGTCAACCAGTAGACATGGACAAAGCCATAGAAATGGGCGTGGTGGAGGGGCTCAGTAGCGCCACCTTTTGACAAAAGTGGGGGTTAGTTTTTCCTACAGTCACCAAACTCGGTACACATATTATTCTCATCAAGCCGGACAATTTTCTAATTTACATTCATTAGCTCCGACCAACAGGAAGTCAGCTATTTTGGTTTGAATGTTAATTTTTTGAAAAAACAGGCTATGAATTTTATACTACTACTCCTACAGGGTTTATCCAATTTACACCAAGCTTTTTTTAACTTGTTGCGAACACATTGAAGTTGTTTAATTGCAAACGGATTTTGGATATCTCAAACGGTTTGGCCGTGGCGAGGCAACGAATTTATGGCGAGAAAAGGGAAACAGAAAATGTGTTATAACTTCTGCATACATTGATTGATGTTTATGAAACTTCAGGAGTGTGTTGGTTGTAGTAGTCTGATCACATGGATGTAACTATTGTGAGTCAAAGTTATAGCGCCACCAAATGGCAGCAAGAAGTGTATCACTTTTAAAATGCTTTGAGATCACCCTCTTATTTTTACCTGATTTGCTTCAAACTTCATCAGTGTAATGTCAATACACAGCAGATGTAGACCTATGACAGGATTTTTGATATTTGAAATATCGTTGCCATGGCAACAGGTCAAACTGTAATAATATTCTTGAGTGTTTTTGAGGCTCTTAACATGCTTCAAATTGCATGAAACTCGACACACACATCAATATTGTCAACCAGTAGACATAGACAAAGCCATAGAAATGGGCGTGGTGGAGGGGCTCAGTAGCGCCACCTTTTGACAAAAGTGGGGGGGTTAGTTTTTCCTACAGTCACCAAACTCGGTACACATATTATTCTCATCAAGCCGGACAATTTTCTAATTTACATTCATTAGCTCCGACCAACAGGAAGTCGGCTATTTTTGTTTGAATGTTAATTTTTTGAAAAAACAGGCTATGAATTTTATACTACTACTCCTACAGGGTTTATCCAATTTACACCAAGCTTTTTTTAACTTGTTGCTAACACATTGAAGTTGTTTAATTGCAAACGGATTTTGGATATCTCAAACGGTTTGGCCGTGGCGAGGCAACGAATTTATGGCAAGAAAAGGGAAACAAAGTGTTATAACTTCTGCATACATTAATTGATTTTGATGAAACTTTGGCTTAGTCTTCGTTGTACAAGGCTGATCACATGGATTTGACTATTGTGATTCAAAGTCATAGCGCCACCAACTGGAAGCAGAAAATGTGTCACTTTCAGCATACATTGAGATCACCCTCTTATTTTTACCTGATTTGCTTCAAAATTCATCAGAATAATGTTAAAACTTGGCACATGTAATCCTTTGAAAATGGGCAGGGAGGAGGGGCTCTATAACGGCACCTTGTAGTGCAGTAAATGTGGAGTGAATTTGACATAGTCCTTTGATGTTTAACCGTTTTAAGTGCCTATTGCCCGCTGTGCACAGTTGCCCTGAAGCCACCGGGGTGGCGGTGCCACCGGGCTTGGGCCCGCCATCGCTGCTCGCAGCTATATTTATTATTATTTTTTTCTAAGTTTTTGGGGTTTTTGGGGCCCTTAACATGCTCAAAAACTCTTGAAATTTTGCACACGGGTCAGAATACGCGGCCATGACAGCCGTAGAAAAGCTGGTGCCCGGGCGTGGCAGAGAGGCTCGACAGCGCCCCCTTGAATTGGGTCAGAAAACGTGGTCCATATATCAAACACGCTTGAACATACAAGTATAAAACTCGGTACACATATAGACTTTATCGGGCCAAACAACTTTCGTACTCTAAGTTATACGTCACCTCAACAGGAAGTCAGCTATTATGGGTTGTTTGAAAAACGCATGCTCTGGAATTTGATATACTCCTCCTAGGCAATTAATCCGATCACCACCAAACTCGGTCAGCATGAAGTCAAGACATTGATGATGAAAAATTGCCAGTGAATATTTGATATCTCGAACGGTTTGGCTGTGGCGAGGCAACGAATTTATGGCGAGAAAAGGGAAACAGGAAATGTGTTATAACTTCTGCATACATATATTGATCTTTATGAAACTTCACGTGTATGTTGGTTGTAATAGTCAGATCGCATGGATGTGACTATTGTGAGTCAAAGTTATACTGCCACCAACTGGCAGCAGGAAGCGTGTCACTTTCAAAATGCTTTGAGATCACCATTTTATTTTTATCCGATTTGCTTCAAACTTCACCACAATAATGTCAAAACATGGCAGATGTAGACCTTTGAAAAGAATTGTGATATCTCAAACATAGTTGCCTTGGCAACGCGTCAAACTTTTATAATATTCTTGGGCGTTTTTGAAGCCGTTAACATGCTTCAAATTGGATGAAACTCGACACACATATCATTATTGTCATACAGTAGATATGGACAAAGCCTTAGAAACGGGCGGGGAGCAGGGGCTCTGCAGCGCCACCTTTTGAAAAAAGTGGGGGGTTTAGTTTAACCTACAGTCACCAAACTCGGTACACTTATTGTTCTCATTAAACTGGACAACTTTCTCATTTACAGTCATTAGCTCTGACCAACAGGAAGTCAGATATTTTGGTTAAAATGTGGATTTTTCAAACATTCTTACGCACACACATAAGCTCTCTTAGACGTAGGGTCTCAGTCCCCCTACCCCCCTCCCTCTGTATGTGTGTGTGTGTGTGTGTGTGTGTGTGTGTGAGTGAAAGTGAGAGACAGAGAGACAGAGAGAGTTTTACAGCCTCAGATCAGTTATTTAACCCTTTTATTGCAGACTCACTGTGCTTAAGAGTTTATTTCCAACCCTTACTCAAACACATCTGAAGCAGCTAATCAGGCCAGTTCATCTGTAGGCCACTGACAACACATTATTACATTATTAGTTTGATAATTAGGGTTAATTCAAATATAAAAAACACACTGCAAAAGCATGCTTTTGGTGCATAAGATTGGGGCACAAACAACAGCTCAGGGAGGTCAAAAACATGAAGTGTGAGGATTATTGACTAGCCTTATTCCTGACTAGCCTACTGCGTTTCAAATTACGGGTTCCACTTCCGGTTTGCTGAACTTCCATTCAAAAAAACTGAAACTTATCATTTCAAATCATATGGTTGCCCTACAATTAAAGCTTATCTGTCAGCTTGACTGAATCAGCTGTCAATTTCTTTCATGTTTTATTTTCAGACATCATGAGAATGACATACCGCTTGATATTGTAATATGTTACAACAAAAATATCTATGGCAAGAGCTCTTTTCAGCAGCTGCTTTCTATCCTCCAGAATATTTTATTTTGTCTCTTTGCATACTGCTGTAATAGTATGAAAAAGGACAGCATATACTGTACATTTATGGTCTGTTCTCTCTATATAATTTACAATACATCCCATTAATAATTCACTGGAATGCACAAAGAATCTCCTCAAAGCCTCACATCTCTTTCCAGGTTTGTTTCACAGGTATCACACAATGCTGAAGTTCATGACCTTTTTTATTAAGGCAATGTATTACATAATGCATATATATATATTACTATAGAATAGTGATATCACAAACACTGTTGCTATGGCAACGCATCAAACTTTAATATTAGTTTTGGAAGCTTTTGAGACTCTTAACATGCTTCAAATTGCATGAAACTCAATGCACACATCAGAGATATCAACCAGCAGACATGGGCAAAACCGTAGAAACGGGCGGGGAGCAGGGCCTCTATAGCGCCACCTTTTGACAAAAATGGGGGGGGTTAGTTTAACCTACAGTCACCAAACTCGATACACTTATTGTTCTCATTAAGCCGGATAATTTTTTAATTTACAGTCATTAGCTCCGACCAACAGGAAGTCTGCTATTTTGGTTTGAATGTGGATTTTTTGACTAAACAGGCTCTGAATTTTAAACTACTACTTCTAGGAAGTTTATTCCATTCAGACCAAACTTTTTTTACATGTTGCTAAGACATTGAAGATGTTAAATTGACGGATAATGGATATCTCGAACCGTCTTGCCATGGTAATAGATTGAAGTAATGTAAAAAAGGTAAACGGAATGACTCATATTCTCTATTAAAAAAAAACACTATACACAATTAATTTATATATAGAATAATATAGATGTTTGAAATAAACACATTTTATTCATTTTCTTCCAATTCAAAAAGCATGTGTAATTAAAAATAGGCAGATTAATCCATTTTTCAATCAAATATAATTAATGTAATACATAGAGTAACTACTAGCGGGCAGCATATACCTATTTTTAAAACAGGGTTGGATAAGTCAAACATATATAATCATTTTGATATATAAAGAACAAATAATTTGTTTTAATTATACTGTTTGTGCAGGTATATTTAAAAAATTATCAAAGACTACTTTGTCATAATTAAGATTTTTTTTGTTTTGTTTGTTTGTTTAAAATGATCTTCTCAGTCTGTCTCAGTCTCCCTCTCTCTCTCTCTGTCCTCCCCCATATTACCTCAGGCTCATTCGGGTGTGTGTGTGTTTGTGGGTTGTCTGTGTGTGGGTCTATGTCTGTGTCACACTGTCTATATATATCTTTTTCTCTCTCTGTGTATGCATATGTGTGCTTTACAGTCTTATTTTTTTCTAAATATTGAGTTATTTATTTTTAACAATTACAATGAGAATTTTTGAATTATTTATTTACTGATATAATTCAAATTTATTAAAAAACCCTGTTTCAGTAAAATTTCACATGATTATGAAAGTGGCTGTTTAAAATAAACTTGCATAAGTGAGCAGAAAATTCAAGATATAAACCTTATTAATACCTGAGACTGACATCAAAATTGTCTTTGCAGGTTCTGTGATTTGGCTCTATTTATTATTTATTATTTATTATTTTTCCATTTTATTTTTTATCTTATACCACACATATTAAAATTAAATGAATGCATGCTTTTGGTGCATAAGATTGGTGCACAAACAACAGCTCATGGAGGTCAAAAAACACATGAATAGAAGAGTGAGGATTATACGACATCAGCAATCACAGACATTCACATTATGGCTGGATTAGATATTTCAGAGCATTGTGGAGTTTGCACAAATAACAGTATATAATTTGGTCTAGAATTTTTATAGGGGTTGTCTGAAGCCAACTTCAGACTGCATGATTTTCAAACTAGTCTGGTCACTGTCCTTTTCACACTGCATTACTTTCGCTTTCAATTCAGTCGCTGTTGTGTTCAAAATGCATGATGGATCGGCGACAGAAGGTTTCACACTGCATGAATTTAGAATAGGAAGAATCGCCGACACATCTGGCACTCAAACTACGTTTCACAACCAAACACACGGGAGATGTGACAAGGAAACAACACAATATCACGTATGCAAGACCGGAGTTCTCAAGTGAGACTGGGTTTATTATTAAAAATGGTAACCCGCAAGAAGCTTGCAATACGAATGGCCTGTGTGCTGATTTGCAGCGAAAACAAGAGAAAAAAAAAGAAGAATATGGAGGAGGAAATGGTTGGAGAGACTGTGACAGAGCACTCGCATAACAGAGCACTGATTTGCCTGTGATTTCGGGCATTTGTCTGCAATTTCACAAAACCTGTCTGCGAGCTAAAATCGGGGCTAAAATCATGCAGCCTGAACTCGCAATGAGAAAAAACCCAGACATTTCAGATTATGATGATATTCTGCACTCATTTGAAATAGACTTATAACATTCTGTGACATGAAAGTCATCTCAGTTTAAACGATCTCATGCATGTGGCTTTTGTGGTTTGTCATCATAGGAGCATCAGCCGCTGCAGTGAATGTGGTTTGAAATTAATATAGTCCTTTTATCTTTAATTGTTTTAAATGCACATTGCCCGCCGTGCACAGCTGACCTGAAGCAACTAGGGTGCTATATTTAGGGCCCAAGCGAATTAAGCGCGCAGGGCCCTCTTGTTCTTCTAAGGATTATTAGGGCCCAAGCGAAAATTCGCGCAGGGCCCTCTTGTTCTTCTAAGGATTATTAGGGCCCAAGCGAATTAAGCGCGCAGGGCCCTCTTGTTCTTCTAAGGATTATTATTATTAGGGCCCAAGCGAAAATTCGCGC
This sequence comes from Chanodichthys erythropterus, assembly GCF_024489055.1. Taxonomy (NCBI): domain Eukaryota; kingdom Metazoa; phylum Chordata; class Actinopteri; order Cypriniformes; family Xenocyprididae; genus Chanodichthys; species Chanodichthys erythropterus. The sequence continues at coordinate 23,581 of NW_027125675.1, read as the reverse complement.
AGGGCCCTCTTGTTCTTCTAAGGATTATTAGGGCCCAAGCGAATTAAGCGCGCAGGGCCCTCTTGTTCTTCTAAGGATTATTATTATTATTATTATTTTTTTTTTTTTCCGTCTTCCGGGGCTTTTTGGGGGCCTTAACATGCTCAAAAACTCTTGAAAATTGGCACACACATTGGAATCCGCGGCCATTAGGACGCCGGAGAGGCTGGTACCCGGGCGTGGCAGGGGGGCTCGACAGCGCCCCCTTGAAAAAAGTCTGAAAATTTGGTCCATATATTAAACATGCTTGCACGTATTAGTATGAAACTCGGTACACATATAGACCTCATCGGGCCGAACAACTTTCGCGCTCTAAGTTAATCGCCACGCCAACAGGAAGTCAGCTATTAAGGGTTGTTTGAAAAACGCATGCTCTGGAATTTGATATACTCCTCCTAGACGATTAATCCGATCGCCACCAAACTCGGTCAGCATGAAGTCAAGACACTGATGATTAAAAATTGCCAGGGGATTTTTGATATCTCGAACGGTTTGGCCGTGGCGAGGCAACGAATTTATGGCGAGAAAAAGGAAACAGGAAATGTGTTATAACGTCTTAATACATATATTGATCTTTATGAAACTTCACGAGTGTGTTCGTTATAGGAGTCTGATCACATGGATGTGACTATTGTGAGTCAAAGTTATAGCGCCACCAACTGGCAGCAGGAAGTGTATCACTTTTTGAAATGTTTTGAGATCACCCTCTTATTTTTACCTGATTTGCTTCAAACTTCATCAGTGTAATGTCAATACACAGCAGATGTAGACCTATGACAGGATTTTTGATATTTGAAATATTGTTGCCATGGCAACAGGTCAAACTGTAATAATATTCTTGAGTGTTTTTGAGGCTCTTAACATGCTTCAAATTGCATGAAACTCGACACACACATCAATATTGTCAACCAGTAGACATGGACAAAGCCATAGAAATGGGCGTGGTGGAGGGGCTCAGTAGCGCCACCTTTTGACAAAAGTGGGGGGGTTAGTTTTTCCTACAGTCACCAAACTCGGTACACATATTATTCTCATCAAGCCGGACAATTTTCTAATTTACATTCATTAGCTCCGACCAACAGGAAGTCAGCTATTTTGGTTTGAATGTTAATTTTTTGAAAAAACAGGCTATGAATTTTATACTACTACTCCTACAGGGTTTATCCAATTTACACCAAGCTTTTTTTAACTTGTTGCGAACACATTGAAGTTGTTTAATTGCAAACGGATTTTGGATATCTCAAACGGTTTGGCCGTGGCGAGGCAACGAATTTATGGCGAGAAAAGGGAAACAGGAAATGTGTTATAACTTCTGCATACATTGATTGATGTTTATGAAACTTCAGGAGTGTGTTGGTTGTAGTAGTCTGATCACATGGATGTAACTATTGTGAGTCAAAGTTATAGCGCCACCAAATGGCAGCAAGAAGTGTATCACTTTTAAAATGCTTTGAGATCACCCTCTTATTTTTACCTGATTTGCTTCAAACTTCATCAGTGTAATGTCAATACACAGCAGATGTAGACCTATGACAGGATTTTTGATATTTGAAATATTGTTGCCATGGCAACAGGTCAAACTGTAATAATATTCTTGAGTGTTTTGAGGCTCTTAACATGCTTCAAATTGCATGAAACTCGACACACACATCAATATTGTCAACCAGTAGACATGGACAAAGCCATAGAAATGGGCGTGGTGGAGGGGCTCAGTAGCGCCACCTTTTGACAAAAGTGGGGGTTAGTTTTTCCTACAGTCACCAAACTCGGTACACATATTATTCTCATCAAGCCGGACAATTTTCTAATTTACATTCATTAGCTCCGACCAACAGGAAGTCAGCTATTTTGGTTTGAATGTTAATTTTTTGAAAAAACAGGCTATGAATTTTATACTACTACTCCTACAGGGTTTATCCAATTTACACCAAGCTTTTTTTAACTTGTTGCTAACACATTGAAGTTGTTTAATTGCAAACGGATTTTGGATATCTCAAACGGTTTGGCCGTGGCGAGGCAACGAATTTATGGCAAGAAAAGGGAAACAAAGTGTTATAACTTCTGCATACATTAATTGATTTTGATGAAACTTTGGCTTAGTCTTCGTTGTACAAGGCTGATCACATGGATTTGACTATTGTGATTCAAAGTCATAGCGCCACCAACTGGAAGCAGAAAATGTGTCACTTTCAGCATACATTGAGATCACCCTCTTATTTTTACCTGATTTGCTTCAAAATTCATCAGAATAATGTTAAAACTTGGCACATGTAATCCTTTGAAAATGGGCAGGGAGGAGGGGCTCTATAGCGGCACCTTGTAGTGCAGTAAATGTGGAGTGAATTTGACATAGTCCTTTGATGTTTAACCGTTTTAAGTGCCTATTGCCCGCTGTGCACAGTTGCCCTGAAGCCACCGGGGTGGCGGTGCCACCGGGCTTGGGCCCGCCATCGCTGCTCGCAGCTATATTTATTATTATTTATTTATTTATTTATTTTATTTTTTCGTCTTCCGGGGCTATTTGGGGGCCTTAACATGCTCAAAAACTCTTAAAATTGGCACACACATTGGAATCCGCGGCCATTAGGACGCCGGAGAGGCTGGTACCCGGGCGTGGCAGGGGGGCTCGACAGCGCCCCCTTGAAAAAAGTCTGAAAATTTGGTCCATATATTAAACATGCTTGCATGTATTAGTATGAAACTCGGTACACATATAGACCTCATCGGGCCGAACAACTTTCGCGCTCTAAGTTAATCGCCACGCCAACAGGAAGTCAGCTATTAAGGGTTGTTTGAAAAACGCATGCTCTGGAATTTGATATACTCCTCCTAGACGATTAATCCGATCGCCACCAAACTCGGTCAGCATGAAGTCAAGACACTGATGATTAAAAATTGCCAGGGGATTTTTGATATCTCGAACGGTTTGGCCGTGGCGAGGCAACGAATTTATGGCGAGAAAAAGGAAACAGGAAATGTGTTATAACGTCTTAATACATATATTGATCTTTATGAAACTTCACGAGTGTGTTCGTTATAGGAGTCTGATCACATGGATGTGACTATTGTGAGTCAAAGTTATAGCGCCACCAACTGGCAGCAGGAAGTGTATCACTTTTTGAAATGTTTTGAGATCACCCTCTTATTTTTACCTGATTTGCTTCAAACTTCATCAGTGTAATGTCAATACACAGCAGATGTAGACCTATGACAGGATTTTTGATATTTGAAATATTGTTGCCATGGCAACAGGTCAAACTGTAATAATATTCTTGAGTGTTTTTGAGGCTCTTAACATGCTTCAAATTGCATGAAACTCGACACACACATCAATATTGTCAACCAGTAGACATGGACAAAGCCATAGAAATGGGCGTGGTGGAGGGGCTCAGTAGCGCCACCTTTTGACAAAAGTGGGGGGTTAGTTTTTCCTACAGTCACCAAACTCGGTACACATATTATTCTCATCAAGCCGGACAATTTTCTAATTTACATTCATTAGCTCCGACCAACAGGAAGTCAGCTATTTTGGTTTGAATGTTAATTTTTTGAAAAAACAGGCTATGAATTTTATACTACTACTCCTACAGGGTTTATCCAATTTACACCAAGCTTTTTTTAACTTGTTGCGAACACATTGAAGTTGTTTAATTGCAAACGGATTTTGGATATCTCAAACGGTTTGGCCGTGGCGAGGCAACGAATTTATGGCGAGAAAAGGGAAACAGGAAATGTGTTATAACTTCTGCATACATTGATTGATGTTTATGAAACTTCAGGAGTGTGTTGGTTGTAGTAGTCTGATCACATGGATGTAACTATTGTGAGTCAAAGTTATAGCGCCACCAAATGGCAGCAAGAAGTGTATCACTTTTAAAATGCTTTGAGATCAACCTCTTATTTTTACCTGATTTGCTTCAAACTTCATCAGTGTAATGTCAATACACAGCAGATGTAGACCTATGACAGGATTTTTGATATTTGAAATATTGTTGCCATGGCAACAGGTCAAACTGTAATAATATTCTTGAGTGTTTTTGAGGCTCTTAACATGCTTCAAATTGCATGAAACTCGACACACACATCAATATTGTCAACCAGTAGACATGGACAAAGCCATAGAAATGGGCGTGGTGGAGGGGCTCAGTAGCGCCACCTTTTGACAAAAGAGGGGGGGTTAGTTTTTCCTACAGTCACCAAACTCGGTACACATATTATTCTCATCAAGCCGGACAATTTTCTAATTTACATTCATTAGCTCCGACCAACAGGAAGTCAGCTATTTTGGTTTGAATGTTAATTTTTTGAAAAAACAGGCTATGAATTTTATACTACTACTCCTACAGGGTTTATCCAATTTACACCAAGCTTTTTTTAACTTGTTGCTAACACATTGAAGTTGTTTAATTGCAAACGGATTTTGGATATCTCAAACGGTTTGGCCGTGGCGAGGCAACGAATTTATGGCAAGAAAAGGGAAACAAAGTGTTATAACTTCTGCATACATTAATTGATTTTGATGAAACTTTGGCTTAGTCTTCGATGTACAAGGCTGATCACATGGATTTGACTATTGTGATTCAAAGTCATAGCGCCACCAACTGGAAGCAGAAAATGTGTCACTTTCAGCATACATTGAGATCACCCTCTTATTTTTACCTGATTTGCTTCAAAATTCATCAGAATAATGTTAAAACTTGGCACATGTAATCCTTTGAAAATGGGCAGGGAGGAGGGGCTCTATAACGGCACCTTGTAGTGCAGTAAATGTAGAGTGAATTTGACATAGTCCTTTGATGTTTAACCGTTTTAAGTGCCTATTGCCCGCTGTGCACAGTTGCCCTGAAGCCACCGGGGTGGCGGTGCCACCGGGCTTGGGCCCGCCATCGCTGCTCGCAGCTATATTTATTTATTTATTTATTTATTTATTTATTTTTTTTATTTTTTTTTCCGTCTTCCGGGGCTTTTTGGGGGCCTTAACATGCTCAAAAACTCTTGAAAATTGGCACACACATTGGAATCCGCGGCCATTAGGACGCCGGAGAGGCTGGTCCCCGGGCGTGGCAGGGGGGCTCGACAGCGCCCCTTGAAAAAGTCTGAAAATTTGGTCCATATATTAAACATGCTTGCACGTATTAGTATGAAACTCGGTACACATATAGACCTCATCGGGCCGAACAACTTTCGCGCTCTAAGTTAATCGCCACGCCAACAGGAAGTCAGCTATTAAGGGTTGTTTGAAAAACGCATGCTCTGGAATTTGATATACTCCTCCTAGACGATTAATCCGATCGCCACCAAACTCGGTCAGCATGAAGTCAAGACACTGATGATTAAAAATTGCCAGGGGATTTTTGATATCTCGAACGGTTTGGCCGTGGCGAGGCAACGAATTTATGGCGAGAAAAAGGAAACAGGAAATGTGTTATAACGTCTTAATACATATGTTGATCTTTATGAAACTTCACGAGTGTGTTCGTTATAGGAGTCTGATCACATGGATGTGACTATTGTGAGTCAAAGTTATAGCGCCACCAACTGGCAGCAGGAAGTGTATCACTTTTTGAAATGTTTTGAGATCACCCTCTTATTTTTACCTGATTTGCTTCAAACTTCATCAGTGTAATGTCAATACACAGCAGATGTAGACCTATGACAGGATTTTTGATATTTGAAATATTGTTGCCATGGCAACAGGTCAAACTGTAATAATATTCTTGAGTGTTTTTGAGGCTCTTAACATGCTTCAAATTGCATGAAACTCGACACACACATCAATATTGTCAACCAGTAGACATGGACAAAGCCATAGAAATGGGCGTGGTGGAGGGGCTCAGTAGCGCCACCTTTTGACAAAAGTGGGGGGTTAGTTTTTCCTACAGTCACCAAACTCGGTACACATATTATTCTCATCAAGCCGGACAATTTTCTAATTTACATTCATTAGCTCCGACCAACAGGAAGTCAGCTATTTTGGTTTGAATGTTAATTTTTTGAAAAAACAGGCTATGAATTTTATACTACTACTCCTACAGGGTTTATCCAATTTACACCAAGCTTTTTTTAACTTGTTGCGAACACATTGAAGTTGTTTAATTGCAAACGGATTTTGGATATCTCAAACGGTTTGGCCGTGGCGAGGCAACGAATTTATGGCGAGAAAAGGGAAACAGGAAATGTGTTATAACTTCTGCATACATTGATTGATGTTTATGAAACTTCAGGAGTGTGTTGGTTGTAGTAGTCTGATCACATGGATGTAACTATTGTGAGTCAAAGTTATAGCGCCACCAAATGGCAGCAAGAAGTGTATCACTTTTAAAATGCTTTGAGATCACCCTCTTATTTTTACCTGATTTGCTTCAAACTTCATCAGTGTAATGTCAATACACAGCAGATGTAGACCTATGACAGGATTTTTGATATTTGAAATATTGTTGCCATGGCAACAGGTCAAACTGTAATAATATTCTTGAGTGTTTTTGAGGCTCTTAACATGCTTCAAATTGCATGAAACTCGACACACACATCAATATTGTCAACCAGTAGACATGGACAAAGCCATAGAAATGGGCGTGGTGGAGGGGCTCAGTAGCGCCACCTTTTGACAAAAGTGGGGGTTAGTTTTTCCTACAGTCACCAAACTCGGTACACATATTATTCTCATCAAGCCGGACAATTTTCTAATTTACATTCATTAGCTCCGACCAACAGGAAGTCAGCTATTTTGGTTTGAATGTTAATTTTTTGAAAAAACAGGCTATGAATTTTATACTACTACTCCTACAGGGTTTATCCAATTTACACCAAGCTTTTTTTAACTTGTTGCTAACACATTGAAGTTGTTTAATTGCAAACGGATTTTGGATATCTCAAACGGTTTGGCCGTGGCGAGGCAACGAATTTATGGCAAGAAAAGGGAAACAAAGTGTTATAACTTCTGCATACATTAATTGATTTTGATGAAACTTTGGCTTAGTCTTCGTTGTACAAGGCTGATCACATGGATTTGACTATTGTGATTCAAAGTCATAGCGCCACCAACTGGAAGCAGAAAATGTGTCACTTTCAGCATACATTGAGATCACCCTCTTATTTTTACCTGATTTGCTTCAAAATTCATCAGAATAATGTTAAAACTTGGCACATGTAATCCTTTGAAAATGGGCAGGGAGGAGGGGCTCTATAACGGCACCTTGTAGTGCAGTAAATGTGGAGTGAATTTGACATAGTCCTTTGATGTTTAACCGTTTTAAGTGCCTATTGCCCGCTGTGCACAGTTGCCCTGAAGCCACCGGGGTGGCGGTGCCACCGGGCTTGGGCCCGCCATCGCTGCTCGCAGCTATATTTAGGGCCCAAGCGAAAATTCGCGCAGGGCCCTCTTGTTCTTCTAAGGATTATTATTATTTTTTTTTTATTTTTTTTTTTTATTTTTTTTCCGTCTTCCGGGGCTTTTTGGGGGCCTTAACATGCTCAAAAACTCTTGAAAATTGGCACACACATTGGAATCCGCGGCCATTAGGACGCCGGAGAGGCTGGTACCCGGGCGTGGCAGGGGGGCTCGACAGCGCCCCCTTGAAAAAAGTCTGAAAATTTGGTCCATATATTAAACATGCTTGCACGTATTAGTATGAAACTCGGTACACATATAGACCTCATCGGGCCGAACAACTTTCGCGCTCTAAGTTAATCGCCACGCCAACAGGAAGTCAGCTATTAAGGGTTGTTTGAAAAACGCATGCTCTGGAATTTGATATACTCCTCCTAGACGATTAATCCGATCGCCACCAAACTCGGTCAGCATGAAGTCAAGACACTGATGATTAAAAATTGCCAGGGGATTTTTGATATCTCGAACGGTTTGGCCGTGGCGAGGCAACGAATTTATGGCGAGAAAAAGGAAACAGGAAATGTGTTATAACGTCTTAATACATATATTGATCTTTATGAAACTTCACGAGTGTGTTCGTTATAGGAGTCTGATCACATGGATGTGACTATTGTGAGTCAAAGTTATAGCGCCACCAACTGGCAGCAGGAAGTGTATGACTTTTTGAAATGTTTTGAGATCACCCTCTTATTTTTACCTGATTTGCTTCAAACTTCATCAGTGTAATGTCAATACACAGCAGATGTAGACCTATGACAGGATTTTTGATATTTGAAATATTGTTGCCATGGCAACAGGTCAAACTGTAATAATATTCTTGAGTGTTTTTGAGGCTCTTAACATGCTTCAAATTGCATGAAACTCGACACACACATCAATATTGTCAACCAGTAGACATGGACAAAGCCATAGAAATGGGCGTGGTGGAGGGGCTCAGTAGCGCCACCTTTTGACAAAAGTGGGGGTTAGTTTTTCCTACAGTCACCAAACTCGGTACACATATTATTCTCATCAAGCCGGACAATTTTCTAATTTACATTCATTAGCTCCGACCAACAGGAAGTCAGCTATTTTGGTTTGAATGTTAATTTTTTGAAAAAACAGGCTATGAATTTTATACTACTACTCCTACAGGGTTTATCCAATTTACACCAAGCTTTTTTAACTTGTTGCGAACACATTGAAGTTGTTTAATTGCAAACGGATTTTGGATATCTCAAACGGTTTGGCCGTGGCGAGGCAACGAATTTATGGCGAGAAAAAGGAAACAGGAAATGTGTTATAACTTCTGCATACATTGATTGATGTTTATGAAACTTCAGGAGTGTGTTGGTTGTAGTAGTCTGATCACATGGATGTAACTATTGTGAGTCAAAGTTATAGCGCCACCAAATGGCAGCAAGAAGTGTATCACTTTTAAAATGCTTTGAGATCACCCTCTTATTTTTACCTGATTTGCTTCAAACTTCATCAGTGTAATGTCAATACACAGCAGATGTAGACCTATGACAGGATTTTTGATATTTGAAATATTGTTGCCATGGCAACAGGTCAAACTGTAATAATATTCTTGAGTGTTTTTGAGGCTCTTAACATGCTTCAAATTGCATGAAACTCGACACACACATCAATATTGTCAACCAGTAGACATGGACAAAGCCATAGAAATGGGCGTGGTGGAGGGGCTCAGTAGCGCCACCTTTTGACAAAAGTGGGGGTTAGTTTTTCCTACAGACACCAAACTCGGTACACATATTATTCTCATCAAGCCGGACAATTTTCTAATTTACATTCATTAGCTCCGACCAACAGGAAGTCAGCTATTTTGGTTTGAATGTTAATTTTTTGAAAAAACAGGCTATGAATTTTATACTACTACTCCTACAGGGTTTATCCAATTTACACCAAGCTTTTTTTAACTTGTTGCTAACACATTGAAGTTGTTTAATTGCAAACGGATTTTGGATATCTCAAACGGTTTGGCCGTGGCGAGGCAACGAATTTATGGCAAGAAAAGGGAAACAAAGTGTTATAACTTCTGCATACATTAATTGATTTTGATGAAACTTTGGCTTAGTCTTCGTTGTACAAGGCTGATCACATGGATTTGAGTATTGTGATTCAAAGTCATAGCGCCACCAACTGGAAGCAGAAAATGTGTCACTTTCAGCATACATTGAGATCACCCTCTTATTTTTACCTGATTTGCTTCAAAATTCATCAGAATAATGTTAAAACTTGGCACATGTAATCCTTTGAAAATGGGCAGGGAGGAGGGGCTCTATAGCGGCACCTTGTAGTGCAGTAAATGTGGAGTGAATTTGACATAGTCCTTTGATGTTTAACCGTTTTAAGTGCCTATTGCCCGCTGTGCACAGTTGCCCTGAAGCCACCGGGGTGGCGGTGCCACCGGGCTTGGGCCCGCCATCGCTGCTCGCAGCTATATTTATTATTATTTTTTTTTTTTTTTTTTTTTTTTTTTTTCCGTCTTCCGGGGCTTTTTGGGGGCCTTAACATGCTCAAAAACTCTTGAAAATTGGCACACACATTGGAATCCGCGGCCATTAGGACGCCGGAGAGGCTGGTACCCGGGCGTGGCAGGGGGGCTTGACAGCGCCCCCTTGAAAAAAGTCTGAAAATTTGGTCCATATATTAAACATGCTTGCACGTATTAGTATGAAACTCGGTACACATATAGACCTCATCGGGCCGAACAACTTTCGCGCTCTAAGTTAATCGCCACGCCAACAGGAAGTCAGCTATTAAGGGTTGTTTGAAAAACGCATGCTCTGGAATTTGATATACTCCTCCTAGACGATTAATCCGATCGCCACCAAACTCGGTCAGCATGAAGTCAAGACACTGATGATTAAAAATTGCCAGGGGATTTTTGATATCTCGAACGGTTTGGCCGTGGCGAGGCAACGAATTTATGGCGAGAAAAAGGAAACAGGAAATGTGTTATAACGTCTTAATACATATATTGATCTTTATGAAACTTCACGAGTGTGTTCGTTATAGGAGTCTGATCACATGGATGTGACTATTGTGAGTCAAAGTTATAGCGACACCAACTGGCAGCAGGAAGTGTATCACTTTTTGAAATGTTTTGAGATCACCCTCTTATTTTTTCCTGATTTGCTTCAAACTTCATCAGTGTAATGTCAATACACAGCAGATGTAGACCTATGACAGGATTTTTGATATTTGAAATATTGTTGCCATGGCAACAGGTCAAACTGTAATAATATTCTTGAGTGTTTTTGAGGCTCTTAACATGCTTCAAATTGCATGAAACTCGACACACACATCAATATTGTCAACCAGTAGACATGGACAAAGCCATAGAAATGGGCGTGGTGGAGGGGCTCAGTAGCGCCACCTTTTGACAAAAGTGGGGGGTTAGATTTTCCTACAGTCACCAAACTCGGTACACATATTATTCTCATCAAGCCGGACAATTTTCTAATTTACATTCATTAGCTCCGACCAACAGGAAGTCAGCTATTTTGGTTTGAATGTTAATTTTTTGAAAAAACAGGCTATGAATTTTATACTACTACTCCTACAGGGTTTATCCAATTTACACCAAGCTATTTTTAACTTGTTGCGAACACATTGAAGTTGTTTAATTGCAAACGGATTTTGGATATCTCAAACGGTTTGGCCGTGGCGAGGCAACGAATTTATGGCGAGAAAAGGGAAACAGGAAATGTGTTATAACTTCTGCATACATTGATTGATGTTTATGAAACTTCAGGAGTGTGTTGGTTGTAGTAGTCTGATCACATGGATGTAACTATTGTGAGTCAAAGTTATAGCGCCACCAAATGGCAGCAAGAAGTGTATCACTTTTAAAATGCTTTGAGATCACCCTCTTATTTTTACCTGATTTGCTTCAAACTTCATCAGTGTAATGTCAATACACAGCAGATGTAGACCTATGACAGGATTTTTGATATTTGAAATATTGTTGCCATGGCAACAGGTCAAACTGTAATAATATTCTTGAGTGTTTTTGAGGCTCTTAACATGCTTCAAATTGCATGAAACTCGACACACACATCAATATTGTCAACCAGTAGACATGGACAAAGCCATAGAAATGGGCGTGGTGGAGGGGCTCAGTAGCGCCACCTTTTGACAAAAGTGGGGGTTAGTTTTTCCTACAGTCACCAAACTCGGTACACATATTATTCTCATCAAGCCGGACAATTTTCTAATTTACATTCATTAGCTCCGACCAACAGGAAGTCAGCTATTTTGGTTTGAATGTTAATTTTTTGAAAAAACAGGCTATGAATTTTATACTACTACTCCTACAGGGTTTATCCAATTTACACCAAGCTTTTTTTAACTTGTTGCTAACACATTGAAGTTGTTTAATTGCAAACGGATTTTGGATATCTCAAACGGTTTGGCCGTGGCGAGGCAACGAATTTATGGCAAGAAAAGGGAAACAAAGTGTTATAACTTCTGCATACTTTAATTGATTTTGATGAAACTTTGGCTTAGTCTTCGTTGTACAAGGCTGATCACATGGATTTGACTATTGTGATTCAAAGTCATAGCGCCACCAACTGGAAGCAGAAAATGTGTCACTTTCAGCATACATTGAGATCACCCTCTTATTTTTACCTGATTTGCTTCAAAATTCATCAGAATAATGTTAAAACTTGGCACATGTAATCCTTTGAAAATGGGCAGGGAGGAAGGGGTCTATAGCGGCACCTTGTAGTGCAGTAAATCTGGAGTGAATTTGACATAGTCCTTTGATGTTTAACCGTTTTAAGTGCCTATTGCCCGCTGTGCACAGTTGCCCTGAAGCCACCGGGGTGGCGGTGCCACCGGGCTTGGGCCCGCCATCGCTGCTCGCAGCTATATTTAGGGCCCAAGCGAAAATTCGCGCAGGGCCCTCTTGTTCTTCTAAGGATTATTATTATTATTTTTTTTTTTTTTATTTTTTATTTTATTTTTTTTCCGTCTTCCGGGGCTTTTTGGGAGCCTTAACATGCTCAAAAACTCTTGAAAATTGGCACACACATTGGAATCCGCGGCCATTAGGACGCCGGAGAGGCTGGTACCCGGGCGTGGCAGGGGGGCTCGACAGCGCCCCCTTGAAAAAAGTCTGAAAATTTGGTCCATATATTAAACATGCTTGCACGTATTAGTATGAAACTCGGTACACATATAGACCTCATCGGGCCGAACAACTTTCGCGCTCTAAGTTAATCGCCACGCCAACAGGAAGTCAGCTATTAAGGGTTGTTTGAAAAACGCATGCTCTGGAATTTGATATACTCCTCCTAGACGATTAATCCGATCGCCACCAAACTCGGTCAGCATGAAGTCAAGACACTGATGATTAAAAATTGCCAGGGGATTTTTGATATCTCGAACGGTTTGGCCGTGGCGAGGCAACGAATTTATGGCGAGAAAAAGGAAACAGGAAATGTGTTATAACGTCTTAATACATATATTGATCTTTATGAAACTTCACGAGTGTGTTCGTTATAGGAGTCTGATCACATGGATGTGACTATTGTGAGTCAAAGTTATAGCGCCACCAACTGGCAGCAGGAAGTGTATCACTTTTTGAAATGTTTTGAGATCACCCTCTTATTTTTACCTGATTTGCTTCAAACTTCATCAGTGTAATGTCAATACACAGCAGATGTAGACCTATGACAGGATTTTTGATATTTGAAATATTGTTGCCATGGCAACAGGTCAAACTGTAATAATATTCTTGAGTGTTTTTGAGGCTCTTAACATGCTTCAAATTGCATGAAACTCGACACACACATCAATATTGTCAACCAGTAGACATGGACAAAGCCATAGAAATGGGCGTGGTGGAGGGGCTCAGTAGCGCCACCTTTTGACAAAAGTGGGGGTTAGTTTTTCCTACAGTCACCAAACTCGGTACACATATTATTCTCATCAAGCCGGACAATTTTCTAATTTACATTCATTAGCTCCGACCAACAGGAAGTCAGCTATTTTGGTTTGAATGTTAATTTTTTGAAAAAACAGGCTATGAATTTTATACTACTACTCCTACAGGGTTTATCCAATTTACACCAAGCTTTTTTTAACTTGTTGCGAACACATTGAAGTTGTTTAATTGCAAACGGATTTTGGATATCTCAAACGGTTTGGCCGTGGCGAGGCAACGAATTTATGGCGAGAAAAGGAAATCAGGAAATGTGTTATAACTTCTGCATACATTGATTGATGTTTATGAAACTTCAGGAGTGTGTTGGTTGTAGTAGTCTGATCACATGGATGTAACTATTGTGAGTCAAAGTTATAGCGCCACCAAATGGCAGCAAGAAGTGTATCACTTTTAAAATGCTTTGAGATCACCCTCTTATTTTTACCTGATTTGCTTCAAACTTCATCAGTGTAATGTCAATACACAGCAGATGTAGACCTATGACAGGATTTTTGATATTTGAAATATTGTTGCCATGGCAACAGGTCAAACTGTAATAATATTCTTGAGTGTTTTTGAGGCTCTTAACATGCTTCAAATTGCATGAAACTCGACACACACATCAATATTGTCAACCAGTAGACATGGACAAAGCCATAGAAATGGGCGTGGTGGAGGGGCTCAGTAGCGCCACCTTTTGACAAAAGTGGGGGGGTTCGTTTTTCCTACAGTCACCAAACTCGGTACACATATTATTCTCATCAAGCCGGACAATTTTCTAATTTACATTCATTAGCTCCGACCAACAGGAAGTCAGCTATTTTGGTTTGAATGTTAATTTTTTGAAAAAACAGGCTATGAATTTTATACTACTACTCCTACAGGGTTTATCCAATTTACACCAAGCTTTTTTTAACTTGTTGCTAACACATTGAAGTTGTTTAATTGCAAACGGATTTTGGATATCTCAAACGGTTTGGCCGTGGCGAGGCAACGAATTTATGGCAAGAAAAGGGAAACAAAGTGTTATAACTTCTGCATACATTAATTGATTTTGATGAAACTTTGGCTTAGTCTTCGTTGTACAAGGCTGATCACATGGATTTGACTATTGTGATTCAAAGTCATAGCGCCACCAACTGGAAGCAGAAAATGTGTCACTTTCAGCATACATTGAGATCACCCTCTTATTTTTACGTGATTTGCTTCAAAATTCATCAGAATAATGTTAAAACTTGGCACATGTAATCCTTTGAAAATGGGCAGGGAGGAGGGGCTCTATAGCGGCACCTTGTAGTGCAGTAAATGTGGAGTGAATTTGACATAGTCCTTTGATGTTTAACCGTTTTAAGTGCCTATTGCCCGCTGTGCACAGTTGCCCTGAAGCCACCGGGGTGGCGGTGCCACCGGGCTTGGGCCCGCCATCGCTGCTCGCAGCTATATTTATTATTATTATTATTTATTTATTTTTTTTTTTCCGTCTTCCGGGGCTTTTTGGGGGCCTTAACATGCTCAAAAACTCTTGAAAATTGGCACACACATTGGAATCCGCGGCCATTAGGACGCCGGAGAGGCTGGTACCCGGGCGTGGCAGGGGGGCTCGACAGCGCCCCCTTGAAAAAAGTCTGAAAATTTGGTCCATATATTAAACATGCTTGCACGTATTAGTATGAAACTCGGTACACATATAGA
Organism: Chanodichthys erythropterus; assembly: GCF_024489055.1. NCBI lineage: Eukaryota > Metazoa > Chordata > Actinopteri > Cypriniformes > Xenocyprididae > Chanodichthys > Chanodichthys erythropterus. Next base: position 8,522 of record NW_027125675.1, on the reverse strand, counting down.
CCTCATCGGGCCGAACAACTTTCGCGCTCTAAGTTAATCGCCACGCCAACAGGAAGTCAGCTATTAAGGGTTGTTTGAAAAACGCATGCTCTGGAATTTGATATACTCCTCCTAGACGATTAATCCGATCGCCACCAAACTCGGTCAGCATGAAGTCAAGACACTGATGATTAAAAATTGCCAGGGGATTTTTGATATCTCGAACGGTTTGGCCGTGGCGAGGCAACGAATTTATGGCGAGAAAAAGGAAACAGGAAATGTGTTATAACGTCTTAATACATATATTGATCTTTAGGAAACTTCACGAGTGTGTTCGTTATAGGAGTCTGATCACATGGATGTGACTATTGTGAGTCAAAGTTATAGCGCCACCAACTGGCAGCAGGAAGTGTATCACTTTTTGAAATGTTTTGAGATCACCCTCTTATTTTTACCTGATTTGCTTCAAACTTCATCAGTGTAATGTCAATACACAGCAGATGTAGACCTATGAGAGGATTTTTGATATTTGAAATATTGTTGCCATGGCAACAGGTCAAACTGTAATAATATTCTTGAGTGTTTTTGAGGCTCTTAACATGCTTCAAATTGCATGAAACTCGACACACACATCAATATTGTCAACCAGTAGACATGGACAAAGCCATAGAAATGGGCGTGGTGGAGGGGCTCAGTAGCGCCACCTTTTGACAAAAGTGGGGGTTAGTTTTTCCTACAGTCACCAAACTCGGTACACATATTATTCTCATCAAGCCGGACAATTTTCTAATTTACATTCATTAGCTCCGACCAACAGGAAGTCAGCTATTTTGGTTTGAATGTTAATTTTTTGAAAAAACAGGCTATGAATTTTATACTACTACTCCTACAGGGTTTATCCAATTTACACCAAGCTTTATTTAACTTGTTGCGAACACATTGAAGTTGTTTAATTGCAAACGGATTTTGGATATCTCAAACGGTTTGGCCGTGGCGAGGCAACGAATTTATGGCGAGAAAAGGGAAACAGAAAATGTGTTATAACTTCTGCATACATTGATTGATGTTTATGAAACTTCAGGAGTGTGTTGGTTGTAGTAGTCTGATCACATGGATGTAACTATTGTGAGTCAAAGTTATAGCGCCACCAAATGGCAGCAAGAAGTGTATCACTTTTAAAATGCTTTGAGATCACCCTCTTATTTTTACCTGATTTGCTTCAAACTTCATCAGTGTAATGTCAATACACAGCAGATGTAGACCTATGACAGGATTTTTGATATTTGAAATATCGTTGCCATGGCAACAGGTCAAACTGTAATAATATTCTTGAGTGTTTTTGAGGCTCTTAACATGCTTCAAATTGCATGAAACTCGACACACACATCAATATTGTCAACCAGTAGACATAGACAAAGCCATAGAAATGGGCGTGGTGGAGGGGCTCAGTAGCGCCACCTTTTGACAAAAGTGGGGGTTAGTTTTTCCTACAGTCACCAAACTCGGTACACATATTATTCTCATCAAGCCGGACAATTTTCTAATTTACATTCATTAGCTCCGACCAACAGGAAGTCGGCTATTTTTGTTTGAATGTTAATTTTTTGAAAAAACAGGCTATGAATTTTATACTACTACTCCTACAGGGTTTATCCAATTTACACCAAGCTTTTTTTAACTTGTTGCTAACACATTGAAGTTGTTTAATTGCAAACGGATTTTGGATATCTCAAACGGTTTGGCCGTGGCGAGGCAACGAATTTATGGCAAGAAAAGGGAAACAAAGTGTTATAACTTCTGCATACATTAATTGATTTTGATGAAACTTTGGCTTAGTCTTCGTTGTACAAGGCTGATCACATGGATTTGACTATTGTGATTCAAAGTCATAGCGCCACCAACTGGAAGCAGAAAATGTGTCACTTTCAGCATACATTGAGATCACCCTCTTATTTTTACCTGATTTGCTTCAAAATTCATCAGAATAATGTTAAAACTTGGCACATGTAATCCTTTGAAAATGGGCAGGGAGGAGGGGCTCTATAACGGCACCTTGTAGTGCAGTAAATGTGGAGTGAATTTGACATAGTCCTTTGATGTTTAACCGTTTTAAGTGCCTATTGCCCGCTGTGCACAGTTGCCCTGAAGCCACCGGGGTGGCGGTGCCACCGGGCTTGGGCCCGCCATCGCTGCTCGCAGCTATATTTATTATTATTTTTTTCTAAGTTTTTGGGGTTTTTGGGGCCCTTAACATGCTCAAAAACTCTTGAAATTTTGCACACGGGTCAGAATACGCGGCCATGACAGCCGTAGAAAAGCTGGTGCCCGGGCGTGGCAGAGAGGCTCGACAGCGCCCCCTTGAATTGGGTCAGAAAACGTGGTCCATATATCAAACACGCTTGAACATACAAGTATAAAACTCGGTACACATATAGACTTTATCGGGCCAAACAACTTTCGTACTCTAAGTTATACGTCACCTCAACAGGAAGTCAGCTATTATGGGTTGTTTGAAAAACGCATGCTCTGGAATTTGATATACTCCTCCTAGGCAATTAATCCGATCACCACCAAACTCGGTCAGCATGAAGTCAAGACATTGATGATGAAAAATTGCCAGTGAATATTTGATATCTCGAACGGTTTGGCTGTGGCGAGGCAACGAATTTATGGCGAGAAAAGGGAAACAGGAAATGTGTTATAACTTCTGCATACATATATTGATCTTTATGAAACTTCACGTGTATGTTGGTTGTAATAGTCAGATCGCATGGATGTGACTATTGTGAGTCAAAGTTATACTGCCACCAACTGGCAGCAGGAAGCGTGTCACTTTCAAAATGCTTTGAGATCACCATTTTATTTTTATCCGATTTGCTTCAAACTTCACCACAATAATGTCAAAACATGGCAGATGTAGACCTTTGAAAAGAATTGTGATATCTCAAACATAGTTGCCTTGGCAACGCGTCAAACTTTTATAATATTCTTGGGCGTTTTTGAAGCCGTTAACATGCTTCAAATTGGATGAAACTCGACACACATATCATTATTGTCATACAGTAGATATGGACAAAGCCTTAGAAACGGGCGGGGAGCAGGGGCTCTGCAGCGCCACCTTTTGAAAAAAGTGGGGGGTTTAGTTTAACCTACAGTCACCAAACTCGGTACACTTATTGTTCTCATTAAACTGGACAACTTTCTCATTTACAGTCATTAGCTCTGACCAACAGGAAGTCAGATATTTTGGTTAAAATGTGGATTTTTCAAACATTCTTACGCACACACATAAGCTCTCTTAGACGTAGGGTCTCAGTCCCCCTACCCCCCTCCCTCTGTATGTGTGTGTGTGTGTGTGTGTGTGTGTGTGTGTGTGTGTGTGTGTGAGTGAAAGTGAGAGACAGAGAGACAGAGAGAGTTTTACAGCCTCAGATCAGTTATTTAACCCTTTTATTGCAGACTCACTGTGCTTAAGAGTTTATTTCCAACCCTTACTCAAACACATCTGAAGCAGCTAATCAGGCCAGTTCATCTGTAGGCCACTGACAACACATTATTACATTATTAGTTTGATAATTAGGGTTAATTCAAATATAAAAAACACACTGCAAAAGCATGCTTTTGGTGCATAAGATTGGGGCACAAACAACAGCTCAGGGAGGTCAAAAACATGAAGTGTGAGGATTATTGACTAGCCTTATTCCTGACTAGCCTACTGCGTTTCAAATTACGGGTTCCACTTCCGGTTTGCTGAACTTCCATTCAAAAAAACTGAAACTTATCATTTCAAATCATATGGTTGCCCTACAATTAAAGCTTATCTGTCAGCTTGACTGAATCAGCTGTCAATTTCTTTCATGTTTTATTTTCAGACATCATGAGAATGACATACCGCTTGATATTGTAATATGTTACAACAAAAATATCTATGGCAAGAGCTCTTTTCAGCAGCTGCTTTCTATCCTCCAGAATATTTTATTTTGTCTCTTTGCATACTGCTGTAATAGTATGAAAAAGGACAGCATATACTGTACATTTATGGTCTGTTCTCTCTATATAATTTACAATACATCCCATTAATAATTCACTGGAATGCACAAAGAATCTCCTCAAAGCCTCACATCTCTTTCCAGGTTTGTTTCACAGGTATCACACAATGCTGAAGTTCATGACCTTTTTTATTAAGGCAATGTATTACATAATGCATATATATATATTACTATAGAATAGTGATATCACAAACACTGTTGCTATGGCAACGCATCAAACTTTAATATTAGTTTTGGAAGCTTTTGAGACTCTTAACATGCTTCAAATTGCATGAAACTCAATGCACACATCAGAGATATCAACCAGCAGACATGGGCAAAACCGTAGAAACGGGCGGGGAGCAGGGCCTCTATAGCGCCACCTTTTGACAAAAATGGGGGGGGTTAGTTTAACCTACAGTCACCAAACTCGATACACTTATTGTTCTCATTAAGCCGGATAATTTTTTAATTTACAGTCATTAGCTCCGACCAACAGGAAGTCTGCTATTTTGGTTTGAATGTGGATTTTTTGACTAAACAGGCTCTGAATTTTAAACTACTACTTCTAGGAAGTTTATTCCATTCAGACCAAACTTTTTTACATGTTGCTAAGACATTGAAGATGTTAAATTGACGGATAATGGATATCTCGAACCGTCTTGCCATGGTAATAGATTGAAGTAATGTAAAAAAGGTAAACGGAATGACTCATATTCTCTATTAAAAAAAAACACTATACACAATTAATTTATATATAGAATAATATAGATGTTTGAAATAAACACATTTTATTCATTTTCTTCCAATTCAAAAAGCATGTGTAATTAAAAATAGGCAGATTAATCCATTTTTCAATCAAATATAATTAATGTAATACATAGAGTAACTACTAGCGGGCAGCATATACCTATTTTTAAAACAGGGTTGGATAAGTCAAACATATATAATCATTTTGATATATAAAGAACAAATAATTTGTTTTAATTATACTGTTTGTGCAGGTATATTTAAAAAATTATCAAAGACTACTTTGTCATAATTAAGATTTTTTTTGTTTTGTTTGTTTGTTTAAAATGATCTTCTCAGTCTGTCTCAGTCTCCCTCTCTCTCTCTCTGTCCTCCCCCATATTACCTCAGGCTCATTCGGGTGTGTGTGTGTTTGTGGGTTGTCTGTGTGTGGGTCTATGTCTGTGTCACACTGTCTATATATATCTTTTTCTCTCTCTGTGTATGCATATGTGTGCTTTACAGTCTTATTTTTTTCTAAATATTGAGTTATTTATTTTTAACAATTACAATGAGAATTTTTGAATTATTTATTTACTGATATAATTCAAATTTATTAAAAAACCCTGTTTCAGTAAAATTTCACATGATTATGAAAGTGGCTGTTTAAAATAAACTTGCATAAGTGAGCAGAAAATTCAAGATATAAACCTTATTAATACCTGAGACTGACATCAAAATTGTCTTTGCAGGTTCTGTGATTTGGCTCTATTTATTATTTATTATTTATTATTTTTCCATTTTATTTTTTATCTTATACCACACATATTAAAATTAAATGAATGCATGCTTTTGGTGCATAAGATTGGTGCACAAACAACAGCTCATGGAGGTCAAAAAACACATGAATAGAAGAGTGAGGATTATACGACATCAGCAATCACAGACATTCACATTATGGCTGGATTAGATATTTCAGAGCATTGTGGAGTTTGCACAAATAACAGTATATAATTTGGTCTAGAATTTTTATAGGGGTTGTCTGAAGCCAACTTCAGACTGCATGATTTTCAAACTAGTCTGGTCACTGTCCTTTTCACACTGCATTACTTTCGCTTTCAATTCAGTCGCTGTTGTGTTCAAAATGCATGATGGATCGGCGACAGAAGGTTTCACACTGCATGAATTTAGAATAGGAAGAATCGCCGACACATCTGGCACTCAAACTACGTTTCACAACCAAACACACGGGAGATGTGACAAGGAAACAACACAATATCACGTATGCAAGACCGGAGTTCTCAAGTGAGACTGGGTTTATTATTAAAAATGGTAACCCGCAAGAAGCTTGCAATACGAATGGCCTGTGTGCTGATTTGCAGCGAAAACAAGAGAAAAAAAGAAGAATATGGAGGAGGAAATGGTTGGAGAGACTGTGACAGAGCACTCGCATAACAGAGCACTGATTTGCCTGTGATTTCGGGCATTTGTCTGCAATTTCACAAAACCTGTCTGCGAGCTAAAATCGGGGCTAAAATCATGCAGCCTGAACTCGCAATGAGAAAAAACCCAGACATTTCAGATTATGATGATATTCTGCACTCATTTGAAATAGACTTATAACATTCTGTGACATGAAAGTCATCTCAGTTTAAACGATCTCATGCATGTGGCTTTTGTGGTTTGTCATCATAGGAGCATCAGCCGCTGCAGTGAATGTGGTTTGAAATTAATATAGTCCTTTTATCTTTAATTGTTTTAAATGCACATTGCCCGCCGTGCACAGCTGACCTGAAGCAACTAGGGTGCTATATTTAGGGCCCAAGCGAATTAAGCGCGCAGGGCCCTCTTGTTCTTCTAAGGATTATTAGGGCCCAAGCGAAAATTCGCGCAGGGCCCTCTTGTTCTTCTAAGGATTATTAGGGCCCAAGCGAATTAAGCGCGCAGGGCCCTCTTGTTCTTCTAAGGATTATTATTATTAGGGCCCAAGCGAAAATTCGCGCAGGGCCCTCTTGTTCTTCTAAGGATTATTAGGGCCCAAGCGAATTAAGCGCGCAGGGCCCTCTTGTTCTTCTAAGGATTATTATTATTATTATTATTTATTTTTTTTTCCGTCTTCCGGGGCTTTTTGGGGGCCTTAACATGCTCAAAAACTCTTGAAAATTGGCACACACATTGGAATCCGCGGCCATTAGGACGCCGGAGAGGCTGGTACCCGGGCGTGGCAGGGGAGCTCGACAGCGCCCCCTTGAAAAAAGTCTGAAAATTTGGTCCATATATTAAACATGCTTGCACGTATTAGTATGAAACTCGGTACACATATAGACCTCATCGGGCCGAACAACTTTCGCGCTCTAAGTTAATCGCCACGCCAACAGGAAGTCAGCTATTAAGGGTTGTTTGAAAAACGCATGCTCTGGAATTTGATATACTCCTCCTAGACGATTAATCCGATCGCCACCAAACTCGGTCAGCATGAAGTCAAGACACTGATGATTAAAAATTGCCAGGGGATTTTTGATATCTCGAACGGTTTGGCCGTGGCGAGGCAACGAATTTATGGCGAGAAAAAGGAAACAGGAAATGTGTTATAACGTCTTAATACATATATTGATCTTTATGAAACTTCACGAGTGTGTTCGTTATAGGAGTCTGATCACATGGATGTGACTATTGTGAGTCAAAGTTATAGCGCCACCAACTGGCAGCAGGAAGTGTATCACTTTTTGAAATGTTTTGAGATCACCCTCTTATTTTTACCTGATTTGCTTCAAACTTCATCAGTGTAATGTCAATACACAGCAGATGTAGACCTATGACAGGATTTTTGATATTTGAAATATTGTTGCCATGGCAACAGGTCAAACTGTAATAATATTCTTGAGTGTTTTTGAGGCTCTTAACATGCTTCAAATTGCATGAAACTCGACACACACATCAATATTGTCAACCAGTAGACATGGACAAAGCCATAGAAATGGGCGTGGTGGAGGGGCTCAGTAGCGCCACCTTTTGACAAAAGTGGGGGGTTAGTTTTTCCTACAGTCACCAAACTCGGTACACATATTATTCTCATCAAGCCGGACAATTTTCTAATTTACATTCATTAGCTCCGACCAACAGGAAGTCAGCTATTTTGGTTTGAATGTTAATTTTTTGAAAAAACAGGCTATGAATTTTATACTACTACTCCTACAGGGTTTATCCAATTTACACCAAGCTTTTTTTAACTTGTTGCGAACACATTGAAGTTGTTTAATTGCAAACGGATTTTGGATATCTCAAACGGTTTGGCCGTGGCGAGGCAACGAATTTATGGCGAGAAAAGGGAAACAGGAAATGTGTTATAACTTCTGCATACATTGATTGATGTTTATGAAACTTCAGGAGTGTGTTGGTTGTAGTAGTCTGATCACATGGATGTAACTATTGTGAGTCAAAGTTATAGCGCCACCAAATGGCAGCAAGAAGTGTATCACTTTTAAAATGCTTTGAGATCACCCTCTTATTTTTACCTGATTTGCTTCAAACTTCATCAGTGTAATGTCAATACACAGCAGATGTAGACCTATGACAGGATTTTTGATATTTGAAATATTGTTGCCATGGCAACAGGTCAAACTGTAATAATATTCTTGAGTGTTTTTGAGGCTCTTAACATGCTTCAAATTGCATGAAACTCGACACACACATCAATATTGTCAACCAGTAGACATGGACAAAGCCATAGAAATGGGCGTGGTGGAGGGGCTCAGTAGCGCCACCTTTTGACAAAAGTGGGGGGTT